>NC_041386.1:160794917-160868853 GCF_002162155.2 Triticum dicoccoides | reverse complement strand
TGGCCACTTTTATTTTGATCATGGGACAATGTTCTAATAATGATGATCATCACACTTTTATTTACTTATAACTCAATATTACAACTCGATACTAGAACAAAGATATGACTCTATATGAATGCCTCCAGTGGTGTACCGGGATGTGCAATGATCTAGCGTAGCAATGACATCAAAAAACGGACGAGCCATGAAAACATCATGCTAGCTATCTTACGATCATGCAAATCAATATGAAAATAAATGCTCAAGTCATGTATATGATGATGATGGAAGTTGCATGGCAATATATCTCGGAATGGCTATGGAAATGCCATGATAGGTAGGTATGGTGGCTGTTTTGAGGAAGATATAAGGAGGCTTATGTGTGACCGAGCATATCATATCACGGGGTTTGGATGCACCGGCGAAGTGTGCACCAACTCTCGAGGTGAGAAAGGGCAATGCACGGTACCGAAGAGGCTAGCAATGATGGAAGGGTGAGAGTGCGTATAATCCATGGACTCAATATTGGTCATAAAGAACTCACATACTTATTGCAAAAATCTATTAGTCATCGAAACAAAGTAATACACGCGTGCTCCTAGGGGGATAGATTGGTAGGAAAAGACCATCGCTCGTCCCCGACCGCCACTCATAAGGAAGACAATCAATAAATACCTCATGCTCCAACTTCGTTACATAACGGTTCACCGTACGTGCATGCTACGGGAATCACAAACTTCAACACAAGTATTTCTAAAGTCCACACCTACCCACTAGCATGACTCTAATATCATCGTCTTTATATCGCAAAACTATTGCAAGGAATCAAACATATCATATTCAGTGATCTACAAGTTTTATGTAAGATTTTATGACTAACCATGTGAATGACCAATTCCCGTCCTCTCTCTAAATAGATATAAGTGAAGCAAGAGAGTTTAATTCTTTATACAAAATATATTCCCACGCTCTAACAAATATAACTGAAGCAAAAGAGCATTCTACAAATGGCGGATTTCTATGTGAAGAGAAACAGGCAATCCAAACTTCAAATGATATAAGTGAAGCACATGAAGCATTCTATAAAGCCATACTCAAAAAATATAAGTGAATTGCAATGAGCATTCTATAAATCAACCATGGACTATCTCATACCTGCATGGTGCATCAAAGAAAGGTGAAAACTAAATGCAAAAGACGCTCCAAGATTTACGCATATCATGTGACGAATAAAAATATAGCTCCAAGTAAAATTACTGATAATTGTTAGAAGAAAGAGGGGATGCCTTCCGGGGCATCCCCAAGCTTGGTTGCTTGGGAGTCCTTGAATATTTCCTTGGGGTGCCTCAGGCATCCCCAAGCTTAGGCTCTTGCCACTCCTTATTCCTTCATCCATCGTGATCTCTCCCAAAACTTGAAAACTTCAATCACACAAAACTTAACAGAAAGTTCGGTAAGACCTGTTAGTATAATAAAGCAAATCACTACTCTAAGTACTGTTGAAAACCAATTCATATTTTGTTTTTGCATGGTAGCTACTGTAATATAACTTTTCCATGGCTTAATCCACTGATAGAAATTGATAGTTTCATCAAAACAAGCAAACTATGCATCAAAAAATAGAATCTGTCTTAAACAGGACAGTCTGTAGTAATCTGAACATTAACCATACCTATGGTACTCCAAAAATTCTACCAAAATTAGGAAAAATAAACAATTTGTATAGAAAGACAGTGCAAGAAGTTTCAGAACCGTTTGACATTCCAGTAAAAAAATGTAAAATCGCGCACTACAGCCAAAGTTTCTCTTTTGCACCGCACAAACCAACAAGCAATATAAACATCCTAAAGGCAAATCTTGGCACATTATTTTTATAATACAATGGAATTGTACAAGGGGATAATTATTTTTGTTGAAAAGTTTCTGTAATCAAGATTCACAAAGTTTCCGTGAGCATGAACAAAGTTCAAGGAGCTCCCCCACTTCAACAATGCTCGTCTCTCTCACTTTCACTTTCCTTTTTGAAAAAATTTGGGTTCCCCTCTTTATTTTTTTGTTTTTGAACTTTATAAAAGCACTCAACAGAAATAATTGATTCTCTAAAACTTCCGAGTTGTCTCCTTGGCAATAAAGTCATTAAGCTAGGCATAAGGTGCTCAAGTAATGAATCCACCCGGATCCCAAGGTATATCAAAGCCAATTTTAATTAACAATGATTTGTAATTTAGTAGTGAGCACAAAGCAACATATATCATGTAATGACGAAGTCTAACTCTCTTCATATGCATCGGCATGTCATAAAAGAACAATTCATGCACACACAGTAAAGGCCAATACATAGCATAAGTAGTTTCTTGCAATTCTATCGTGTTGGAAACATCAAGAGGCGGAGATGTAGTTCCTCTCTCATAATAATTGCAAGTGGGAGCAGCAAGCACATGCATATTATAGTCATCAAAATCATCATGTGTAGTAGTGAAACGCAACCCATCAATATAATCCTTAATAAGGGCAAGCTTCTCCGATATAGTGTAGTCGGGAGAATTCAAAAAGATAATAGAACTATCATGCGTGGGTGCAATAGCAACAATTTCATGTTTAACATAAGGAACTATAGCAAGTTCATCTCCATAAGCATAATTCATATTGGCATCTTGGCCACAATCATAGCAAGCATCATCAAAAAGGGATATTTCAAAAGAATCAATGGGATCATAACGATCATCATAACAATCATCATTCGGTAAGCACGAAGGGAAATTAAACAATGTATGAGTTGAAGAGTCACTCTCATTAGAAGGTGGGCACGGGTAGCTAATCCACTCTTCCTCCTTTTGTTCTTCGCTCTCCTCGTCATCTTTTTCATCCAATGAGCTCACAATTTCATCAATTTCTTCTTCCACAGACTCCCGCAAAATATTAATCTCTTCTCGGACAGCGGAGACTTTCTCAATAAATTCATCAATATCATAATTATATTTATAATTCTCATAGTTATTTAAGGATAGCTAAATTTTCAGGTCTATAAATTGAATCATCAAAATCTTCACACTCTTTAAACAAAAATTTAATTTCATAAGCACCCATAAAAGCAACGAATTCTTCTATTTGTTCCACATCATAGTAATCATATATATCATTAGCATAAGAAGCTAAGGTTTCATTATCATTAAATTCACATGAAAAGGGAAGGTGTGGAGCCTTCATCCTAGAGCAACTAGTATAATCATATCTCAAGCATAGTTGCCGAGCATACCAATGCAACATATGAATTTGATCCCATAATAGTTTCCCTTTTGAGTCAAGCGATAATCCCTAAAGTATTCACATTGATCCAACATTACTCCCATTATGAAGTTGAATGGGGTTTTCTCAGGATTACCAAAGTAGTACATAATATCTTTCACATAATGAGCATCGAGGGTTTTAGGAGGTTCCCCATCTCCATGAGTAGCAAATAAACCTAATTTTTTTGGTATTTCTTGTTCCATATCCATAACTAAAGATAGAGAACAACTTAGAACATCAAATAAAAATTACTTAGTGATAAAGCAAACAAGCACACACGAGAATATTCACCCCACACTATAACTCCCCAGCAATGGTGCCAAAAAAGGGTCTTGATAACCCACAAGTATAGGGGATCAATTGTAGCCTCTTTCGATAAGTAAGAGTGTCGAACCCAACAAGGAGCTAAAGGTAGAACACATATTCCCTCAAGTTCTATCGACCACCAATACAACTCTATGCATGCTTACTGTTCGCTTTACCTAGAACAAGTATGAAACTAGAAGTACTTTGTAGGTGTTGATGGATAGGTTTGCAAGATAATAAAGAGCACGTAAATAAAAAGTAGGGGCTGTTTAGATGAAGACACAACTAAGTTAGTTTTAGTAGAGAGCTTGTTGTCACACAAGAAAGTTATTTGTCCCTAGGCATTGATAACTAGACCGGTAATCATTATTGCAATTTTATTTGAGGGAGAGGCATAAGCTAACATACTTTCTCTTCTTGGACCATATGCACTTATGATTGGAACTCTAGCAAGCACCCGCAACTACTAAAGATCATTAAGGTAAAACCCAACCATAGCATTATAGGGCATCAAGTCCTCTTTATTCCCATACGTAAACAACCTACTTACTCGGGTCCGTGTTTCTATCACTCAAGCCACCCACCATAAGCAAATCATGAACATATTGCAAACCCTACATCGGGGATCCCTCACGCTTGTGCGACACGGAGAGCACCATAGGACAGCACCAATAATAAAACATGCAACTCAAACCAATCACGATCATCAATTAACCCATAGGACAAAATGTATCTACTCAAACATCATAGGATAGCCAACATCATTGAGAAATAATATATAGCGTCGAGCACCATGTTTAAGTAGAGATTACAATGGGTAAAAGAGGGGTTACACCACTGCATAGAGGGGGGAAGAGTTGGTGATGATGGCGGTGAAGTTGTTGGTGTAGATTGCAGTGATGATGATGGCCCTGGCGGCATTCCGGCACCACCGGAAGAGAGGGGGAGAAAGCCCCCCTACTTCTTCTTCCTTGACCTTCTCCCTAGATGGGTGAAGGGTTTCCCCTCCGGTCCATGGCCTCCATGGCATGGGAGGGGCGAGAGCCCCTCCGAGATTGGATATGTCCCTCTGTCTCTCTCTGTTTCTGCGTTCCTGATTCTGCCCTTTCACCATTTCTTAAATTCCCGGAGATCCGTAACTCCAATTGGGCTGAATTTTGGACACGATTTTATCTGGATATTAGATTTCTTGCAGCGAAAGAAGGGCACCAACCACCTTATGGGGTGGCCACGAGGGTCAGGGGCGCTCCCCCTGCCTAGTGGGCCCCTCGAGCATCGTCTCGCGTTGATTTCACTTCCCAAAATTCACATATATTCCAAAAAAATCTCCGTCAGTTTTTATACCATTTGGACTCCATTTGATATGGATTTTCTGCGAAACAAAAAACATGCAACAAACAGAAACTGACACTGGGCACTTGATCAATATGTTAGTCCCAAAAATTGTATAAAAAGTTGCCAAAAGTATATGAAAGTTGTATAATATTGGCATGGAACAATCGAAAATTATAGATACGACGGAGACGTATCAATATCATGTCACATATTTTAATTGCATGTGATGTTTATCTTTTGTGCATCTTATTGTGCTTAGAACGGCGGTAGAATTATAAGATGATCCCTTCACCAAATTTCAAGATAAAAGTGCTCTCCCCGAGTATGCACCGTTGCCAAAGTTCGTCGTTTTGAAGCACCATGTGATGATCGGGTGTGATAGACTCTACGTTCACATACAACGGGTTTAAGACAGTTTTCCACATGTAGAAGACTTGGCTTAAACTTGACGAGCGTAGCATGTACAGACATGGTCTCGGAACACTAGAGACTGAAAGGTCGAACGTGAGTCATATAGTAGATATGATTGATACGTCCATTTTGCATCATGCTTTTATATCGATATTTATTGCATTATGGGTTGTTATTACACATTATGTCACAATACTTATGCCTATTATCTCTTATTTTACAAGGTTTACATAAAGAGGGAGAATGCCGGCAGCTGGGATTCTGGGCTGGAAAAGGAGAAAATATTAGAGACCTATTCTGCACAGCTCCAAAAGTCCTGAAACTTCACGGAAGTTATTTTCAGAATATATAAAAAATACTGAGCGCAAGAAGTACCAGAGGGGGGCACTCACCAGCCACAAGGGTGGGGGGCGTGCCCTACCCCCCTGGGTGCGCCCCCTGCCTCGTGGGCCCCCTGGTGGCCCTCCGATGCCCATCTTCTGCTATATGGAGTATTTCGTTGAGAAAAAAATCATAAGCAAGCTTTCGGGATGAGACTCCGCCGCCATGAGGCTGAACCTTGGCGGAACCAATCTAGGGCTCCGACGGAGCTGTTCTGCCAGGGAAACTTCCCTCCAAGAGGGGGAAATCATCACCAACGCTCCTCTCATCGGGAGGGGGGCAATCTCCATCAACATCTTCACCAGCACCATCTCCTCTCAAACCCTAGTTCATCTTTTGTATCCAATTCTTTTCTCTAAGTCTGGGATTGGTACCTGTAGGTTGCTAGTAGTGTTGATTACTCGTAGTTGATGCTAGTTGGTTTATTTGGTGGAAGATCATATGTTCAGATCCTATATGCATATTAATACCCCTCTGATTATGAACATGAATATGCTTTGTGAGTAGTTACGTTTGTTCCCGAGGACATGGGAGAAGTCTTGTTATTAGTAGTCATGTGAATTTGGTATTCGTTCAATATTTTGATGAGATGTATGTTGTCTCTCCTCTAGTGGTGTTATGTGAACGTCGACTACATGACACTTCACCATTATTTGGGCCTAGAGGAAGGCATTGGGAAGTAATAAGTAGATGATGGGTTGCTAGAGTGATAGAAGCTTAAACCCTAGTTTATGCATTGCTTCGTAAGGGGCTGATTTGGATCCATATGTTTCATGCTATGGTTAGGTTTACCTTAATACTTTTGTTGCAGTTGCGGATGCTTGCAATAGAGGTTAATCATAAGTGGGATGCTTGTCCAAGTAAGGACAGTACCCAAGCACCGGTCCACCCACATATCAAATTATCTAAGTACCGAATGCAAATCATATGAATGTGATGAAAACTAGCTTGAACGATAATTCCCATGTGTCCTCGGGAGCGCTTTTCTCTATATAAGAGTTTGTCCAGGCTTGTCCTTTGCTACAAAAAGGATTGGGCCACCTTGCTGCACTTTATTTACTTTTGTTACTTGTTGCTCGTTACAAATTATCTTATCACAAAACTATCTGTTACCTATAATTTCAGTGCTTGCAGAGAATACCTTGCTGAAAACCGCTTATCATTTCCTTCTGCTCCTTGTTGGGTTCGACACCCTTACTTATCAAAAGGACTACGATAGATCCCCTATACTTGTGGGTTATCAATGATCAACACAGAGATGTTCACCATTGATGACTACCCCATCTAACGTGATGATTGGGCATGAGTTAGTTGACTTGGATCATGTATAATTTACATAACTTGAGGTATGTTTATTTAAGTGGGAGTTCTTAAGAAATTTGATTAATTGAACTTAAATTTGTCATGAACTTAGTCTTATAGTTTTGCGTACCTATGTTGTAGATCAATGGCCCGAGCTACCGTTCCCCTGAATTTTAATGCGTTCCTAGAGAAAGCTAAGTTAAAAGATGATGGTAGCAACTACACGGACTGGTTCCGTAACTTGAGGATTATCCTCATTGCTGCAAAGAAGAATTATGTCCTTGATGCACTGTTGGGTGACAGACCTGCTGCAGGAGCTGAAGCAGATGTTATGAACGTCTCGCAAGCTCGATCTTATGACTACTCGATAGTTCAATGTCATGCTTTATGGCTTAGAACCGAGACTTCAAAGATGTTTTGAACGTCATGGAGCATATGAGAAGTAACAAGAGTTGAAGTTAATATTTCAAGCAAATGCCCGGGTTGAGAGATATGAAGTCTCCAACAATTTCTATAACTGCAAGATGGAGGAGAACAATTCTGTCAGTGAACACATACTCAAAATGTCTGGGTATCATAACCACTTGACTCAGCTGGGAGTTGAACTTCCAGTTGATAGTGCTATTGACAGAGTTCTTCAATCACTGCCACCAAGCTACAAAGGCTTCGTGATGAACTATATTATGCAAGAGATGAATAAAACGATTCCTGATCTATTCGCAATGCTTAAAGCCGCGAAGGTAGAAATCAAGAAGGAGCATCAAGTGTTGATGGTTAACAAGATCACTAGTTTCAAGAAAAAAGCAAGGGAAAGAAAGGGAACTTCACGAAGAATGGCAAGCAATTTGCCACTCCAGGGAAGAAACCCAAAGATGGACCCAAGCCTGAAACTGAGTGCTTCTACTGCAAAGGGACTGGTCACTGGAAGCGGAACTGCCCCAAATACTTGGCGGGTAAGAAGGATGGCAAAGTGAACAAAGGTATATTTGATATACATGTTATTGATTTGTACCTTACTAATGCTCGTAGTAGCGCCTGGGTATTTGATACTGGTTCAATTGCTCATATTTGTAACTCAAAATAGGAGCTACGGAATAAACGAAGGACGAGGTGACGATGCGCGTCGGGAATGGTTCCAAGGTCGATGTGATCGTTGTCGGCACGCTACCTCTACATCTACCTTCGGGATTAGTTTTAGATATGAATAATTTTTATTTGGTGCCAGCGTTGAGCATGCACATTTTATCTGGACCTTATTTAATGTGAGATGGTTATTCATTTAAATCAGAGAATAACGGTTGTTCTATTTATATGAGTAATATCTTTTATGGTCATGCACCCTTGATGAATGGTCTATTCTTGTTGAATTTCGATCGTAGTGATACACATATTCATAATATTAATGCCAAAAGATGCAAAGTTGATAATGATAATGCAACTTATTTGTGGCACTGCTGTTTAGGTCATATTGGTGTAAAGAGCATGAAGAAACTCCATGCGGATGGACTTTTGGAATCACTAGATTATGAATCATTTGATACTTGCCAACCATGCTTCATGGGCAAGATGACTAAAACTCCTCTCTCCGGAACAATGGAGCGAGCTAATGACTTATTGGAAATAATACATACCGATGTATGCGGTCTGATGAGTGTTGAGCCTCGCGGCGGGTATCGTTATTTTCTAACTTTCACAGATGATTTGAGCATATATGGGTATATCTACTTAATGAAACACAAGTCTGAAACATTTGAAAAGTTCAAAGAATTTTAGAGTAAAGTGGAGAATCATCGTAAAAAGAAAATAAAGTTTCTAAGATCTGATCGCGGAGGCGATTATTTGAGTTACGAGTTTGGCCTTCATTTAAAACAATGTGGAGTTGTTTCAAAACTCACGCCACCTGGAAAACCACAGCGTAATGGTGTGTCCGAACGCTGTAACTGTACTTTATTGGATATGGTGCGTTCTATGAAGTTTTTTACCGATTTACCACTATTGTTTTGGGGTTATGCATCAGAGACAACTACATTCATGTTAAATAGGGCACCGTCTAAATCCGTTGAGACGACACCGTATGAACTGTGGTTTGGCATGAAACCTAAGTTGTCGTTTCTTAAAGTTTGGGGTTGCGACACTTATGTCAAAAGGCTTCAGCCTGATAAGCTCGAACCCAAATCGGAGAAGTGCGTCTTCATAGGATACCCTAAGGAAACAATTGGGTACACCTTCTACCACAAATCCGAAGGCAAGACCGTTGTTGCCAAGAATGGAACCTTTCTAGAGAAGTAGTTTCTCTCGAAAGAAGTGAGTGGGAGGAAAGTAGAACTTATGAGGTAACTGTACCTTCTCTCGAATTGGAAAGTAGCACATCAGAGAAATCTGTTCCCGTGATGCCTACACCAACTAGAGAGGAAGCTAATGATGATGATCATGAAACTTCAGATCAAGTTACTACTGGACCTCGTAGGTCGAACAGAGCATGTTCTGCACCAGAATGGTACGGTAATCCTATCCTGGAAGTCATGTTATTAGACCATGGCGAACCTACGAACTATGAAGAAGCTATGATGAGCCCAGATTCCGATAAAGGGCTTGAGGCCATGAAATTTGAGATAGGATCCATGTATGAGAAGAAAGTATGGACTTTGGTGGATTTGCCCGATGATCGGCAAGCCATTGAGAATAAATGGATCTTCAAGAAGAAGAGGACGTTGATGGTAATGTCACCATCTACAAAGTTCGACTTGTCATGAAAGGTTTTCGACAAGTTCGAGGGGTTGACTACGATGAGACCTTCTCACCTATAGCAATGCTTAAGTCAATCCGAATCATGTTAGCAATTGCCACATTTTATAATTATAAAATCTGGCAAATGGATGCCAAAACTGCATTCCTTAATGGATTTCTTAAAGAAGAGTTGTATATGATGCAACCAGAAGGTTTTGTCGATCCTAAAGGTGCTAACAAAGTGTGGCAAGCTCCAGCGATCCATCTATGGACTGGTGCAAGCATCTCGGAGTTGGAATATATGCTTTGATGAGGTGATCAAAGCATATGGTTTTATATAGACTCATGGTGAAGCATGTATTTATAAGAAAGTGAGTGGGAGCTCTGTAGCATTTCTGATATTATATGTGTTGGGAAACGTAGCATGCAATTTTTTCTAGGAGTGCATAGCAATGAGAGGGGGAGAGTGTGTCTACGTACCCTCGTAAACCGAAAGCGGAAGCGCTTGACAACGCGGTTTATGTAGTCGAACTTCTTCTAGCTCCGACCGATCAAGGACCAAACGCACGACACCTCCGAGTTCTGCACACGTTCAGCTCGGTGACGTCCCTAGCCTTCTTGATCCAGCAAGTTGTCAAGGTAGTAGATGAGTTCTGTCAGCACGATGGCATGGTGACGGTGATGGTGAAGTGATCCGCGCAGGGCTTCGCCTAAGCACTACGAAGATAATGACCGTGGGAGTAAACGCTGGAGGGGGGCGCCGCACACGGCTAGGCAATTGCCTGGTGTGTGCTAGGGGCGCCCCCCACATATATATAGGTGGGGGCAGAGGGTAGGCAGCTAAGGAGGTGCCCAAGTAGGCCGAATCCTACTTGGGGCCTTCCTATGGCCGGCACTCCCCCTTTCCTTAACTACCGGAGGGGGAAGGAAAGAGAGGGGGAGAGGGAAGGAAACGGGAATCCTATTCCCTCTTTTCCCTTTCCCTTCCCCTCTTTCCTTCTCCTTCTTGGCCGGCCCATATGGGGGCGCACCATCCCCTTGTGGCTGGTGTGTTCCCCTCTTGTCCCATAAGGCCCATATCTTTTGCCGGGGGTGTCCGGAACCTCTTTCGGTGACCCGATATGTACACGGTACCCTCCAGAACACTTCCGGTGTCCGAATACCATCGTCCTATATATCAATCTTTACCTCTCAACTATTTCGAGACTCCTCGTCATGTCCCTGATATCATCCGTGACTCCAAACAACATTCGGTCACCAAATCACATAACTCATATAATACTATATCATCATCGAACGTTAAGCGTGCGAACCCTACGGGTTCAAGAACTATGTAGACATGACCGAGACACCTCTCCGGTCAATAACCAATAGCGGGACCTAGATGCCCATATTGGCTCCTACATATTCTATGAAGATCTTTATTGGTCGAACCGTTATGACAACATACACAATTCCTTTTGTCCATCAGTATGTTACTTGCCTGAGATTCGATCATCGGTATCTCTATACCGAGTTCAATCTCGTTACCGGTAAGTCTCTTTACTCGTTCCGTAATACATCATCCCGTGACTAACTCATTAGTCATTTGCCTGCAAGCTTATGTTGTGTATTATCGAGAGGGCCCAGATATACCTCTTCGATACTCGAAGTGACAAATCCTAATCTCAATCTATGCAAACAAAACAAACACCTACGGAGATACATGTAGAGAATCTTTATAATCACCCAGTTATGTTGTGACTTTTGATAGCACAAAAGGCATTCCTCCGGTATCCGGGAGTTGCATAATCTCATAGTTGAAGGAATATGTATTTGACATGAAGAAAGCAATAGCAATAAAACTGAACGATCAATATGCTATGCTAATGGATGGGTCTTGTCCATCACATCATTCTCCTAATGATGTGATCCTGTTATCAAATGACAACTCATATCCATGGTTAGAAAACCTTAACCATGTCTGATCAACGAGCTAGTCAAGTAGAGGCTCACTCGGGACACGGTGTTTGTCTATGTATTCGCACATGTATTTAGGTTTCCGATCAATACAATTCTAGCATGAATAATAAACCTTTATCATGAATAAGGAAATACAGAATAACAACTTTATTATTGCCTCTAGGGTATATTTCCTTCAGTCTCCCACTTGCACTAGAGTCAATAATCTAGTTCACATCACCATGTGATTTAACACCAATAGTTCACATCACCATGTGACCAACACCCAAAAGAGTTTACTAGAGTCAATAATCTAGTTCACATCACTATGTGATTAACACCCAAAGAGTATTAAGGTGTGATCATGTTTTGCTTGTGAGAGAGGTCTGTTACATTTATATCCATATGTATTTTACAAATTTCTATGTCTACAATGCTCTGCATGGAGCTACTCTAACTAATCGCTCCCACTTTCAATATGTATCCAGATTGAGACTCAGAGTCATTCAGATTGGTGTCAAAGCTTGCATCAACATAACTCTTTATGACAAACTCTTTATCACCTCCATAACCGAGAAACATTTCCTTAGTCCTCTTTAAGGCACCTAAGGATAATTTTGACCGCTGTCCACTGGTCCACTCATGGATCACTCCTGTACCCTCTTTGCCAGATAATTGGCAAGACACACATAAGGTGTGGTACACAACATGGCATATCATATAGAACGTATGGCTGAGGCACAAGGAATGGCTTTCATTCCCTCTCTATCTTCTGCCGTGGTCGGGCTTTGAGTCTTACTCAACTTCAAACCTTGTAATATAGGCACGAACCCCTTCTTGGACTGAACCCCTTTGAACTTCTTCAAATCTTATCAAGGTATGTGTTTTGTGAAAGTTCTATTAAGCGTCTTGATCTATCCATATAGATCTTGATGCTCAATATGCAAGTAGCTTCATTGAGGTCTTTCATTGAAAAATTCTTATTCAAGTATCCTTTTATGCTATACAGAAATTTTATATCATTTCCAATCAATAATATGTCATCCACATATAATATTAGAATGCTACAGAGCTCCCACTCACTTTCTTGTAAATACAGGCTTCACCGTAAGTCTGTATAAAACCATATGCTTTGATCACCTCATCAAAGTGTATATTCCAACTCTGAGATGCTTGCACCAGTCCATAGATGGATCGCCGGAGCTTGCACACTTTGTTAGCATCCTTAGGATCGGCAAAACCTTCTGGTTGCATCATATACAACTCTTCTTTTAAGAAATCCATTAAGGAATGCAGTTTTGACGTCCATTTGCCAAATTTCTTAATCATAAAATGCGGCAATTTCTAACATGATTCGGATTGACTTAAGCATCACTACAGGTGAGAAGGTCTCATCGTAGTCAAACCCTTGAACTTATCGAAAACCTTTCGCGACAAGTCGAGTTTGTAGACGGTGACATTACCATCAGCGTCAGTCTTCTTCTTGAAGATCCATTTATTCTCTATGGCTTGCCGATCACCAGCAAGTCCACCAAAGTCCATACTTTGTTCTCATACATGGATCCTATATCAGATTTCATGGCCTCAAGCCATCTGTCAGAATCTGGGCTCATCATAGATTCTTCATAATTCGTAGGTTCGCCATGGTCTAGTAACATGACTTCCAGGACAGGATTACCGTACCACTCTGGTGCGGACCGTGCTCTGTTTGCCCTACGAGGTTCAGTAATAACTTGATCTGAAGTTTCATGATCATTATCATCTGCTTCCTCTCTAGTTGGTGTAGGCATCACGGGAACGGTTTTCTCCGATGTGCTACTTTCCAATTCGAGAGAAGGTACAATTACCTCATCAAGTTCTACTTTCCTCCCACTCACTTCTTTTGAGAGAAACTCCTTCTCTAGAAATGTTCCATTCTTGGCAACAAAGATCTTGCCTTCGGATTTGTGGTAGAAGGTGTACCCAATTGTTTCCTTAGGGTATCCTATGAATATGCACTTCTCCGATTTGGGTTTGATCTCATCAGGCTGAAGCCTTTTAACATAAGTGTTGCAACCCCAAACTTTAATAAATGACAACTTAGGTTTCTTGCCAAACCATAGTTCATATGGTGTCGTCTCAACGGATTTAGACAGCTCCCTATTTAACGTGAATGCAACTGTCTCTAATGCATAACCCCAAAATGATATTGGTAAATTGGTAAGAGACATCATAGATCGCACCATATCTAATAAAGTATGGTTACGACGTTCGGACACACCATTACGCTGTGGTGTTCCAGGTGGCGTGAGTTGTGAAACAAATCCACATTGTTTTAAATGAAGGCCAAACTCGTAACTCAAATATTCGCCTCCGCAATCATATCGTAGAAACTTTATTTTCTTGTTACGATGGTTCTCCATTCACTCTGAAATTCTTTGAACTTTTCAGATGTTTCAGACTTGTGTTTCATTAAGTAGATATACCCATATATGCTCAAATCATCTGTGAAAGTTAGAAAATAACGATACCCGCCGCGAGGCTCAACACTCATCAGACCGCATACATCGGTATGTATTATTTCCAATAAGTCATTAGCTCGCTCCATTGTTCCAGAGAATGGAGTTTTAGTCATCTTGCCCATGAGGCATGGTTCACAAGTATCAAATGATTCATAATCAAGTGATTCCAAAAGCCCATCTGCATGGAGTTTCTTCATGCGCTTTACACCAATATGACTTAATGGCAGTGCCACAAATATGTTGCACTATCATTATCAACTTTGCATCTTTGGCGTCAATATTATGAATATGTGTATCACTACGATCGAGATTCTATGAACCATTTACATTGGGTGTATGACCATAGAAGGTTTTATTCATGTAAACAGAACAACAATTATTCTTTGACTTAAATGAATAATCGTATCGCAATAAACATGATCCAATCATATTCATGCTCAATGCAAACACTAAATAACATTTATTTAGGTTCAACACTAATCCCGAAGGTATAGGGAGTGTGCGACGGTGATCTTATCAACCTTGGAATCACTTCCAACATAGATTGCCTCGCCCTTAACTAGTCTCTGTTCATTCTGTAACTCATGTTTCGAGTTACTAATCTTAGCAACTGAACTAGTATCAAATACCCAGGTGCTACTATGAACACTAGTAAGGTACACATCAATAATCTCTATATCAAATATACTTTGTTCACTTTGCCATCCTTCTTATCCGCCAAATGTTTGGGGCAGTTCCACTTCCAGTGACCATTTCCTTCGCAGTAGAAGCACTCAGTTTCAGGCTTGGGTCTAGCTTTGGGCTTCTTCACGGGAGTGGCAACTTGCTTGCCATTCTTCTTGAAGTTCCCTCTCTATCCCTTGCCCTTTTTATTGAAACTAGTGGTCTTGTTAACTATCAACACTTGATGCTCTTTCTTGATTTTTACCTTCAGCATCGCGAAGAGCTTGGGATCATTTTCGTCATCCCTTGCATGTTATAGTTCATCACGAAGATCTAGTAACTTGGTGATAGTGACTAAAGAACTCTGTCAATCACTATCTTATCTGGAAGATTAACTCCCGCTTGATTCAAGCGATTGTAGTACCCATACATTCTGAGCACATGCTCACTAGCTGAGCTATTCTCCTCCATCCTGTAGGCAAAGTATTTGTCAGAGGTCTCATACCTCTTGACACGGGCATGAGTCTGAAATACCAATTTCAGCTCTTGGAACATCTCATATGTTCTGTGGCGTTCAAAAATGTTTTGCAGCCCCGATTCTAAGCCGTAAAGCATGGTGCACTAAACTATCAAGTAGTCATCATACGGAGCTTGCCAAACATTCATAACGTCTGCATCCGCTCCTGCAATAGGTTTGTCACCTAGCGGTGCATCAAGGACATAATTCTTCTGTGCAGCAATGAGGATAATCCTCATATCACGGACCCAGTCCGCATCATTGCTACTATCATCTTTCAACTTAATTTTATCTATGAACATATCAAAAACATAGGGGAGCTACAATGTGAGCTATTGATCTACAACATAATTTGCAAATACTATCAGGACTAAGTTCATGATAAATTAAGTTCAATTAATCAAACTACTTAAGAACTCCCACTTAAATAGACATCCCTCAAGTCATCTAAGTGATATGTGATCCAAATCAACTAAACCATGTTCGATCATCACGTGAGATGGAGTAGTCATCAATGGTGAACATCTCTATGTTGATCATATCTACTATATGATTCATGTTCGACCTTTCGGTCTCCAGTGTTTCGAGGCCATGTCTGTACATGCCAGGCTCGTCAAGTTTAACCCAATTATTCCGCTTGTGAAAATGTGTTGCACCCGTTGTATGTGAACGTAGAGTCTATCACACCCGATCATCACGTGGTGTCTCAACACGATGAACCGTCGCAACGGTGCACACTCGGGGAGAACACTTATACCTTGAAATTTTGTTAAGGGATCATCTTATAATGCTACCGCCATACTAAGAAAAATAAGATGCATAAAAGATAAACATCACATGCATCAAAATATGTGACATGATATGGCCATCATCATCTTGTGCTTTTGATCTCCATCTCCAAAGCATCATCATGATCTCCATCGTCACCGGCTCGACACCTTGATCTCCATCGTAGCGTCGTGGTCCCATCGCCAACTATTGCTTCTATAACTATTGCTAATGCATAGTGATAAAGTAAAGCAATTACATGGTGTTTGCATTTCATACAATAAAGAGACAACCATAAGGCTCCCGCCGGTTGTCAGATATCTTACAAAACATGATCATCTCATACAATAACATTTATCACATCATGTCTTGACCATATCACATCACAACATGCCTGCAAAAACAAGTTAGACGTCCTCTACTTTGTTGTTGCAAGTTTTACGTGGCTGCTACAGGCTTCTAGCAAGAATCGTTCTTACCTACGCATCAAAACCACAACAGTGATATATCAAGTTTGTTGTTTTAACCTTCAACAAGGACCGTCCGCAATCAAATTCGATTCAACTAAAGTAGGAAAATCAGACACCCGCCAGCCACCTTTATGCAAAACTAGTTGCATGTCTGTCGATGGAACTGGCCTCATGAACATGGTCATGTAAGGTTGGTCCGAGCCGCTTCATCCAACAATACCGCTGAATCAAAATAAGACATTGGTGGTAAGCAGTATGATGATCATCGCCCACAACTCTTTGTGTTCTACTCGTGCATATCATCTATGCATAGACTTGGCTCGGATATCACTGTTGGGAAATGTAGCATGCTATTTCAAAAAAATTCCTACGCTCACACACGATCTATCTAGGAGATGCATAGCAACAAGTGGGGGAGAGTGTGTCTACGTACCCTCGTAGATCGAAAGCGTTTGACAATGCGGTTGATGTAGTCGAACTTCTTCTAGCTTCGAGCGATCAAGCACCGAACGTACGGCACCTCCAAGTTCTGCACACGTTCAGCTTGGCGACGTCCCTCGCCTTCTTGATCCAGCAAGTTGTCGAGGTAGTATATGAGTTTCGTCAGCACGACGGCGTGGTGACGGTGATGGTGAAGTGATCCGCGCAGGGATTCGCCTAAGCACTACAAAGATATAACCGTGGGAGTATGATGACCCACAAGTATATGGGATCAATTGTAGCCTTTTTTATAAGTAAGAGTGTTGAACCCAACGAGGAGCAGAAGGAAATGACAAGTGGTTTTCAGCAAGGTAATGTCTGCAAGTGCTAAAATTGTAAGTAATTGAGTCGTTTGATAGCAAGATAATTTGTAACGAGCAAGTAACAATAATAGTAACAAAAGTGCAGCAAGGTAGCCCAAACCTTTTGAGGCAAAGGACAGGACAAAACGGTCTCTTATAATAAGCAAAGTGTTCTTGAGGGTACACAGGAATTTCATCTAGTCGCTTTCATCATGTTGATTCAATTCGTGTTTGCTACTTTGATAATTTGATATGTGGGTGGACCGGTGCTTAGGTATTGTTCTTACTTGAACAAATCTCCTACTTATGATTAACCCACTCGCAAGCATCCGCAGCTATGAGAAAAGTGTTAAGAATAAATTCTAACCATAGCATTAAACTTTTGGATCCAATCGGTCCCTTACGGAATAGCGCATAAACTAGGGTTTAAGCTTCTGTCACTCTCGCAACCCATCATCTAATAACTACTACACAATGCATTCCCTTAGGACCAAATATGGTGAAGTGTCACGTAGTCGAAGTTCACATGACACCACTAAGGGAATCACAACATACATACTATCAAAATATCGAACACATATCAAGTTCACATGATTTCTCCCGTGACCTCAAGAACAAAAGTAACTACTCACAAGTGATAAACATGCTCACGATTAGAGGGGTATTAAATAGCATAATGGATCTTAACATATAATCTTCCACCAAATAAACCATATAGTAATCAACTACAAGATGTAATCAACACTATTAGTCACCCACAAGCACCAATCGATAGTTCCGGTACAAAGATTGAACACAGAGATGAACTAGGGTTTGAGAGGAGATGGTGTTGTTGAAGATGTTGATGGAGATTGCCCTCCCCAAGATGGGAGAGTTGTTGGTGATGATGATAACAATGATTTCCCCCTCTAGGAGGGAAGTTCCCCCAGCGGAATCGCTCCGCCGGAGGGCAAAAGTGCTCCTGCCCAAGTTCCGCCTCGAGTCGGCGGCGCTCCATCCCAAAAGTCCTCCCCTTATTTTTTCTAGGTCAAAATGACTTATATACCAGAAGATGGGCACCGGAGGTGGCCTTAGGAGGGCACAACCCACTAGGGCACGCCTGGGCTCCCTGGCATGCTCAGGTGGGTTGTGCCCACCTGGTGGGCTGTTGGGAAACATAGCATGCAATTTCTAAAAAATTCCTATGCTCACGCATGATCTATCTAGGAGATGCATAGCAACGAGAGGGGGAGAGTATGCCTACATACCCTCAAAGACCGAAAGCGGAAGCGTTTGACAACGCGGTTGATGTAGTCGAACTTCTTCTTGTTCCGACCGATCAAGCACCAAAGGTACGGCACCTCCGAGTTCTGCACATGTTCAACTTGATGACGTCCCTCAAACTCTTAATCCAGAAGAGTGCCGAGGAAGTAGATGAGTTCTGTCAGCATGACAGCGTGGTGACGGTGATGGTGAAGTGATCCGGCGCAGGGCTTTGCCTAAGCACCGCGAGAATAAGACCGAGGGTGTAATCTGTGGAGGGGGGCGCCGCACACGGCTAGGCAGTTGTCTGTTGTGTGCCAGGCTCCCCCTTCTCATATATATAGGTGGGAGGGAGGGAGGAGCAGCCATAGGAGGCACCCAAGTAGGAGGAATCCTACTTGGAGTCCCTCCCAAGCCGAGCGCCCCTACCATATATAACCGAGGTGGAAGGAAAGAGGGGGGAGAGGGAAGGAAGTAGGAATCCTAATCCACACTTTCCTTGCCCTCCCCACTTTCCTTCTCCTCCTCATAGGGTTGGCCTCCATAGGGGCGCACCAGGGCTGGTGTGTTCCCTCACTTGGCCCATAAGGCCCATATCTTTGCCGAGGGTGCCCGAAACTCCTTTCCGGTGACCCAATAAGTACCTGGTACCCTCCAGAACACTTCCGGTGTCCGAATACCATCGTCCTATATAGAAATCTTTACCTCTCGACCATTTAGAGACTCCTCGTCATGTTCGTGATATCATCTGGGACTCCAAACAACATTCGGTCACCAAATCACATAACTCATATAATTCTAAATCGTCATCGAACGTTAAGCGTGCGGACCCTACGATTTCGAGAACTATGTAGACATGACCGAGACACCTCTCAGGTCAATAACCAATAGTGGAACCTAGATGCTCAAATTGGTTCCTACATATTCTATGAAGATCTTTATCGGTCAAACCGTAATGAGAACATATGTTATTCCCTTTGTCATGAGTATGTTACTTGCCCGAGATTTGATCATCGGTATCTTCATACCTAGTTTAATCTCATTACCGGCAAGTCTCTTTACTCATTCCGTAATACATCATCCTGCAACTAACTCATTAGTCACTTTGCTTGCAAGGCATCTTATGATGTGTATTACCGAGAGGGCCCAAAGATACCTCTCCGATACTTTGAGTGACAAATCCTATTCTCAATCTATGCCAACCCAACAAACACCTCGGAGATACCTGTAGAGCATCTTTATAATCACCCAGTTATGTTGTGATGTGTGATAGCACATAAGGCTGTCGGATTCTGGGTTCCGGCAAACCCTTGAGGTTTGAACACTGGGGTGCGCATGGCGAACTCTCTCTCTAGCTCGCTCGCACAATGATCTCAAGGCCTAGCTTGATGAACCCAAGGAACAAGAGAAATGAGGGTTTATACTGGTTCAGGCCACTGTTGTGGTGTAATACCCTACTCCAGTGTGGTAGTGGTGGATTGCCTCAAGGGCTAGGGATGAACTAGTATAATGGATGAACTGCCTCCTAAGGAGAGGTGTTCTTGAGCTCGATGAGCTGGTATGGGTGAGGATGGTCCGAATGATCCGTCCCTGATCTGTCCCCTACTAGGGTGGTGGCTAAGTCCTATTTATAGTGGCCTTGGTCCTCTTCCCAAATGTTTAGGCAGGAAGGGATCCAACAACGGCCAAGTTTGAAGGGGGGACAACTAGTACAAGCTATCCTGACAAAAGGTGGTCTTCGCCTGCCAAAGACTCTGGTGGTGACGCTGCTGTGGGCTCCGCGGTGACCTCCATCCTGCCGTCCTGCTGGCCTTGGTCTCGTTGCACCGATAAGGAACCCTTTGCTTGATGCCTCGGGACTCCTCGCCTGCGCCTGCCTCTTTAGCACCAAAGAGGAAACTGGTACACTTCGTCCGCTGGCGCCCACCTGGCCTTGCTCGTCATGGCTCACGTCACGTGAACCTCACGAGGTGCCCCTTGCATAGATATCCCCACTCCTCGGGAGCCAGCCTAGCGAGGCTGCCCCCAGGGAGGTCTTGGTGTCGTCCGCCTCACGAGGCTTGGCCCCTCGTGAGGGTCTTGAGTGGTTGTTGCTGAAGATGGGCCGTACCATGCCGCTGGTGGAGCCACGCCATGGGCCGCAGGCAGGCAAGTCTGGGTACCCCCGTTCCCAGGACGTCGACAGTAGCCCCCAGGCCCAAGGCGCACTCGGATTTGGCTTCGAGGCGAAGCCAAAAGGCAAGTGCGGAGCGCCACGGGCCCCAACCGCCTGCGGCCTTGATTGATGCGTGGTGATTGATGGGACGTGGGCGTCTCCGCTTCCCCACGCTGCCTTGATATCCGTTCGACTTGACAAGACCCTGCCGCATGCAGAAGAAAACCATCATTACCTTAGATCATGCAGGCCGACAGTTGGCCTCCTTCTGGCAATAAATGAGGAGCGGGGCGGAGCCCCCGTCGCTCATCTCTTTCTCCACTTCGCCTGCTTGTTCTTCTTCCTTGCTCCACCGTCTTGCTGCGACACCCATGGCGCCGACAAGGAGGTTCTCCGCCACCGAGAAAGGGAAGCCCCCCGTGAAGAGCAGGGGCCACTTCCGCCGAAGAAGAGATTGCCCCGCCCCCGCGGCGTCATCGTGAGGCAGGAGGTGACGAGGCCTTGGTACGAGCGGCCTCCCCCCGGCTACCCGTTGCTCTTGTACGCCCAAGCGCAAGGCTCCGGAGAAGGAGGCGGCGCGAAGCGCCGCCCGCGCCACGGCCGCGGTAGCCAGGCCGTGGTGGCACTCGCCGCCGGCCCGTGAACTCACGCTGAGGGCTCCTCGCACGAGCTTGTGGTGTGGGCGGCGATGCCGCCACGCACCTGGATCAAGTTCCCGTAGTTCTTGCTAAAGAGATGCCACTGAGGGGGCCGCTTGAGCTATGGCTGCAACACGCCGGGTGCAGCACCCCGGCAACGGGAGTAGAGGTCGAGTCCGTCTCCCCAAGCAAGATCTTTATGACCCACGGATGGGGCGAGGTTGCTCGCGTTTGTCGCGCGGAGGGGGCCCTCGCCATCCGTTTTGAGTATGATGGCGCCTCCACACTGTTCTTCAAGGTCTTCGACAAGGAAGGCCGCTGCCTGGAGTGTTACCCTGGAGGGGGTCGCCAGGACAGTGTAGCAGCGCTGGGCCCGCCCTTGGTCCTGCTGACAGCTCCTCCAGCAGCAGTGACGGCGCCTGGGAGTCCAGCGACTCTCCGGAGCCTTACAAGACTCAGGAGACGAGCGACGACAGCTACATGCCCCCGAGCTCTCGCCGTGCCCGGAGCGCCGCAGCTGCGTACGCTCGTCGTCGCCATTGATCTGGATGGGGTTGTCGTCGGCCTCTCATGGCCCACTGTTGATGATGGCGTCGGCAGCGACGCCTTGATACGTCTCCATCGTATCTACTTTTCCAAACACTTTTGACCTTGTTTTGGACTCTAACTTGCATGATTTGAATGGAACTAACCCGGATTGACACTGTTTTCAGCAGAATTGCCATGGTGTTATTTTTGTGCAGAAACAAAAGTTCTCGGAATGACCTGAAACTTCATGGAGAATATTTTTGGAATATATAAAAAATACCGGCGAAAGAATCAAGACCAGGGCGCCCACACCCTATCCACGAGGGCGGGGGCGCACCTACCCCCCTGGGCGCGCCCCCTGCCTCGTGGGCCCCCTGATGCTCCACCGACCTCAACTCTAACTCTATATATTCATGTTCGGGGAGAAAAAAAATCAGAGAGAAGGGTTCATCGTGTTTTACGATACGGAGCCGCCGCCAAGCCCTAATCTCTCTCGGGAGGGCTGATCTGGAGTCCGTTCGGGGCTCCAGAGAGGGGAATCCGTCGCCATCGTCATCATCAACCTTCCTCCATCACCAATTTCATGATGCTCACCACCGTGCGTGAGTAATTCCATTGTAGGCTTGCTGGATGGTGATGGGTTGGATGAGATTTATCATGTAATCGAGTTAGTTTTATTAGGGGTTGATGCCTAGTATCCATTATGTTCTGAGATTGATGTTGCTATGACTTTGCTATGCTTAATGCTTGTCACTAGGGCTCGAGTGCCATGATTTCAGATCTGAACCTATTATGTTTTTATGAATATATGTGAGTTCTTGATCCTATATTGCAAGTCTATAGTCACCTATTATGTGTTATGATCCGTTAACCCCGAAGTGACAATAATCGGGATACTTACCGGTGATGACCGTAGTTTGAGGAGTTCATGTATTCACTAAGTGTTAATGCTTTGGTCCAGTACTCTATTAAAAGGAGGCCTTAATATCCCTTAGTTTCCAATAGAACCCCGCTGCCACGGGAGGGTAGGACAAAAGATGTCATGCAAGTTCTTTTCCATAAGCACGTATGACTATATTCGGAATGCATGCCTACATTACATTGATGAACTGGAGCTAGTTCTGTGTCACCCTATGTTATAACTGTTGCATGAGGAATCGCATCCGACATAATTATCCATCACTGATTCATTGCCTATGATCTTTTCACATATTGATCTTTGCTTAGTTACTTTACCGTTGCCACTGTTACAATTACTACAAAACTGCTACTGTTACCTTTTGCCACTGTTACCGTTACTTCCATATTACTTTGCTACTAAATACTTTGCTGCAGATATTTAATTTTCCAGGTGTGGTTGAATTGACCACTCAGCTGCTAATACTTGAGAATATTCTTTGGCTCCCCCCGTGTCGAATCTATAAATTTGGGTTGACTACTCTACCCTCGAAAACTGTTGCGATCCCCTATACTTGTGGGTTATCAAGACTATTTTCTGGCACCGTAGCCCGGGAGCATAGTTCTATTCTTTGAGTCACTTGGGATTTATATCTGTTGATCACTATGAAGAACTTTAAAGATGAAAGAACCAAGATTTTTCCCTCAACTACGAGGGGAGGTAAGGAACTATCATCTAGCTTTGCACTTGATTCACCTTCTGTTTTGAGTAAACTTGCGACACCTACTCCTGCTATTCATTCTGATATGTCGCATGTTATTGATGATGCCACTTTTGCTTTGCATGGTACTTATGATGAAACTACTTCTATGCTTGATACTATTGTGCCATTAGGTGAATTTCTTGATGAACAACTTGCTAGGGTTAGAGAGAATGAAATTATTGAAACTGATAATATTGATGAAAGTGATGATGAAGATTCTCCCACTAGATATGAATTGCCTGTTGTGCCTGAGGATTATTGAAACTGCTAGAGACTTTTTAGCTTGCAATGATAATGATCTTAGGAAACTCTTAGCTAACCTGAAAGAAAAATCTTTGAATGCTAGAATGAAATATGACCCTCCTTTTGCTACTTCACCTATCTGTATTTCGGATAAGGATTATGATTTCTCTGTCGACCCTGAGTTAATTACTTTGGTCAAATCTGATCCTTTTTATGGCTATGAATCTAAGACTGTTGTGGCACAACTTACTAGGTTGAATGATATAGCCACCCTGTTTACTAATGATGAGAAAACTCGCAATTACTTTATCCTTAAGTTGCTTCCGTTCTCATTAAAGGGTGATGCTAAAACATGTTTTAATTCTCTTGATCCTAGTTGTGTGCGTAGTCCCCAGGATATGATTTATTACTTCTCTGCTAAATATTTCCCCGCTCATAAGAAACAAGCTACTTTAAGGGAAATATACAATTTTGTGCAAATTGAAGAAGAGAGTCTCCCACAAGCTTGGGGGAGGCTTCTCCAATTACTTAATGCTTTGCCTGATCATCCTCTCAAGAAAAATGAAATACTTGATATCTTTTATAATGGACTAACCGATGCTTCCAGAGACCACCTGGATAGTTGTGTTGGTTGTGTTTTCAGGGAAAGAACTGTTGATCAAGCTGAATTTCTATTGAATAATATGTTGAGTAATGAAAATGATTGGACACTTCCTGAACCAACTCCTAAGCCAACTCCGAAGAAAAGGGGTATTCTATTTCTCAGTCCTGAAGATATGCAAGAGGCAAAGAAATCTATGAAATAAAAGGGTATTACAGCTGAAGATGTTAAGAATTTACCACCTATTGAAGAAATACATGATCTTGATAACCCGACACGGGTAGTAAAGGTAAATTCTCTCTATAGATTCGATGAAGGTGATATTCCTCGTAATAAGTCTGCTAGCCAAAGCTTGGATGAATTTGATAATTTTATTGTTAAACAAGAAAACTTCAATGCTTATGTTGGTAGACAATTGAAATGTAGTGCTTATATGATTGAACACTTGAGTGATTATATGTTTAGAGTTAAAGGTGAACTTAAACTTATTAGTAAACATGATTCTATGGTTACCACTCAAGTAGAACAAGTACTTAAAGCTTAGAATGATTTGCTCAATGAATTGAATAATAAGAAAAATGATAATGTTGTTAGAGTTGTGACTAGAGGGGTAAAATGACTCAGGAACATTTGTATCCTGAGGGCCACCCTAAGAGAATTGAGCAAGATTCTCAGAGAACTAATGTCGATGAACCTAAGAAGAAGAAAAGAAAAATGATAGAACTTTGCATGCTTCTAGTGAACCTGTTGTTGAAACACCTGAGAATCCCAATGATATTTCTATTTTTGATGCTGAAACACAATCTGGTAATGAACATGAACCTAGTGATAATGTTAATGATGATGTTCATGTTGAAGCTCAACCTAGCAATGACAATGATGTAGAGATTGAACCTGCTGTTGATCTTGATAACCCACAATCAAAGAATTAACGTTATGATAAGAGATACTTTATTGTTAGGAAGCATGGTAAAGAAAGAGAACCATGGGACCAGAAACCCATGCCTTTTCCTCCTAAACCATCCAAGAAAAAGGATGATGAGGATTTTGAGCGCTTTGCTGAAATGATTAGACCTATCTTTTTGCATATGCTAAGTATATGAAAGATATTGTCACAAATAAAAGAAAGATACCGGAAGCTGAAATTTCCACCATGCTTGCTAATTATACTTTTAAAGGTGGAATACCAAAGAAACTAGGAGATCCCGGAGTACCAACTATACCATGCTCCATTAAAAGAAACTATGTTAAAACTGCTTTATGTGATCTTGGAGCCGGTGTTAGTGTTATCTCTCTCTCTTTATATCGTAGACTCGAATTGAATAAGTTGACACCTACTGAAATATCTTTGCCAATGGTCGATAAATCAACTGCTATACCTGTCGGTATTTGTGCGGATGCGCCTGTTGTGGTTGCAAATGTTACTATTTTAACGGACTTTGTTATTCTTGATATTCCTGAGGACAATAGTATGTCGATTATCCTTGGTAGACCCTTTTTGAATACTGCAGGGGCTGTTATTGATTGCAACAAAGGCAATGTCACTTTTCATGTTAATGGTAATGAGCATACGGTACACTTTCCGAGGAAACAACCTCAAGTCCACAGTATCAATTCTATTGGAAAAACTTCAACGATTACTATTGGAGGTTTTGAATTCCTTTTCCTACTGCTAAGAAGAAATATGATATTCATATTGTTGGGGACGTGCATATCCCCGTTGAGGTAGCCTAGTGTTATTCAAAATTTCTCCGGTTTCATGCGATTCGGAATGAGTTTGTTAACAAGACTTGATCAACCTTGTTAGTGGATTCCTTTTGATGAGCATGAGATGGATGAAGATAGAAAGCACAACTTTCTGTACCCTCCTTTTACTTTCTGTTATTTAGATTTAATAAAGCAAAAATAGTATTTTTTGTCTGTTTTCTAAATTATCCTTGCAATAGAAAATACCCCGAAAATAAAAGTTCTCCAAATGTCCCAAAAATGAAATGTATTTTTTTGTAGAATAGTTAAGAATATCTGGCACCGAGAACACAGCAGAGGGGGCCACCACCTGGCCACGAGGGTCCAGGGCGCGCCCCCTGCCTAGTGGACCCCACGTGGGCCCCTCTACTTATTCTTGCACCCACACACTTCGTCTTCCTCCAGAAAAAAATCATCCACTAGCTCAAACCCGAGTTCTAGCTCATCTTGCTGCCATTTTTGATCTCCTTGCTCAAAGCTTCATTCGCAAAACTGTTTTGGGGGATTGTTCTTTGGTATGTGACTCCTCCAATGGTCCAATTAGTTTTTGTTCTAGTGCTTTATTTATTGCAAATTTTTGCTTCTTAGGTGACACTGTTCTTGAGCTTGCATGTCAAATTTATATGGTCCCGAATAGTTTTAATGCATGATATGGCCTCTAGGCACTTGTAGGAGCAGTTGCTATCAATTTTGTTGAGTTTAGTTCACTTTTATTTTTGAGTTACTAAAAATTTCAGAATTTTTTCAGAGGAAGAAATATGTTTAGGAAAATGTATCAAGGTGGTTCCTCAAAGAAGCAAGGACCCAGGCTCGCGATACGTGAGTCGGACTATGAACTACCAAGAGAAGCTCAAGTGCGGCCTTGTGAATGGCCGTTAGAAGGTTTTATGGTCCAAGCAGGAATTAAGGAGGAATTTGACGCGTATGTGCGTAATGCTGAACTTGAGGGCTTCGTGTCAGATAAGTTCCCCCAATATTATCACCTAACTGATTCCTTTGTGAGAAGGTTTAAATTTACATCATCACGCAATTCTCACACTGTCCTATTTGATCAGTATGATAAATCTTATACCATGGACTTAGAAGATTTTAATACTGCTTGTAAACTCCCACAGTGGGGTAATGTTAGTGAACCTCGCAAATCTAAATTTAAAGAATTTCTTGCTAGTATCACTGTGGGGGAACCTAGAGAAATAACACAAGCTACCATAGGGAGCATTCATTTTCCTGCCATACATTATTTTGCTCTCTTTATAGGTAGATGCATTAATGGTAAGGATGAGAAATGTCACATGTGTGTTCCCGATCTTAGTGCTCTCAAGAGTGCTGTATTAGGAGATAAACAATACAACTTGGGGGACATTGTTGCATGTAGGTTGCATCATAACAGTATTAGTGGAGATTTGTACGGTGGAATTTATGCAACCTGTTTAGCTAATTTTCTTGAGGTAACCGTACATGAAAATGATATGGAGTTGCCTCCTGCTTATCTATACTTTAATGCTATGGTTCGCCATCAGTTTATTGAGAGGAATGAACAACCTCTCCAGTACCGACTAATCTCTGACAGGCGTCGCACTGTCCATGTTGCTCTCCCTGCTCATGCTTTCTTTGACTTCCAGATAAAAGGGAGATATGTTATAACCAGGGAGGAGGCGAACAAGTACGAGAGGAGGATGGAGGCAGCTTGCCTCCAAGCTGCAGCTCGTCAGGCAGTAGCTGCTGCATCTCAGTATGACCCCAGCTTCAACTTCGGATATCCACCAGGCCAGCCATGGCCATAGACCAACTTAGGCCAAAAGCCTAAGCTTGGGGGAGTACATACTTCTCACTAACATTACATTCATGTTCACGCACTCATGCCAGTTGTCGGTGTTCATACTTTTTCATTGTATCATCCATGCTAGTTTTTTTTTCTGTTTTAAGCTTTCTTCTTGTGTGTTTGAAAAACCTTAAGAAAAAACAAAAAAAATTAGTTGTAGCTTTTAGCTAGTTTACTTTCCATGCATGTAGTAGTAATAATTAAAAAGAAAACCCAAAAAGATTTCTCGTTCTTCTTTTGCTTGTTGGGAGCTTTCCCATGTAAGTAGTTTTGTTTCTTTTGTTTTCTTTGGGGGTCGAGAGGAGAAGACCATGATGAAAATGTTGAGTGGCTCTCATATGCATTATTGTTGATCTAACCAAGAGCCCATGTTACCTTGTCTTCTCCTATATATTGAATGCTTGCAGATTCCAGCTTAGTCCAATGCACGTGCACTATTATTATTATCCACATCGTTCGGTTGTGAAAGTGAAAGGCAATAATGACGATATATGATGAACTGATTGAGATGAGAAAAGCTGGTATGAACTCGACATATCTTGTTTTTGTAAATATGATTAGTTCATCGTTCCTAATTCAGCCTATTATGAATGAAACATGTTTGCAATGACAATTAGAGATTATAGTTGCTCATGCCATGCTTACGTAGCTAGGAGTTTATAATGGTTTACCTTGCGTGCCAACATGCTATTAAAATGGTTGTGATGTGGTATGATAGGGTGGTATCCTCCTTTGAACGATTCGAGTGGCTTGACTTGGCACATGTTCACGCATGTAGTTGAAACAAAATCAACTAGCCTCCACGATATTTATGTTCATGGTGAATTATATCCTACTCATGCTTGCATTCAATGTTGATTAATTTTAATGCATGTTCATGACTGTTGTCGCTCTCTAGCTGGTCGCTTCCCAGTCTCTTTCTAGCCTTCACTTGTACTAAGCGGGAATACTGCTTGTGCATCCAATTCCATAAACCCCAAAGTTATTCCATATGAGTCCACCATACCTTCCTATATGCGGTATCTACCTACCGTTCCAAGTAAATTTGTATGTGCCAAACTCTAAACCTTCAAATGAAATTCTATTTTGTATGCTCGAATAGCTCATGTATCAACTAGGGTTGTCTATATCTTCCATGCTAGGCGGGTTATTCTCAAGAGGAGTGGACTCCGCTCCTCACTCACAATAAAACGCCTGGTGACCGGGATGCTCAGTCCCATGCTCAAATCAAATCAAAATAATTGCAAACAACCCCCCCAGGATTATTGTTAGTTCGAGGCACCCGTTGTTTCGGGCAAGCCATGGATTGATGCTTATTGTTGGTGGGGGAGTATAAACTTTACCATTCTGTTTGGGAACTGCCTATAATGTGTGTAGCATGGAAGATATCGAGATCTCTCGGTTGTTATGTTGACAATGAAAGTATACCACTCAAAATATTATTCATCTCTATTTAAAAATTGAGCTCTAGCACCTCTACAAATCCCTGCTTCCCTCTGAGAAGGGCCTATCTATTTACTTTTATGTTGAGTCACCATCCTCTTATTAAAAAGCACCAGTTGGAGAGCACCGCTGTCATTTACATGCATTACTATTAGTTTACATTGAGTATGACTGTGACTAGATCTCTTTTACCATGAATTACAATTTCCAGTCAGTCCTTGATCTTCAGAGGTGCTCTGCATTTATGTTTTCGGTCTCAGAAAGGGCTAGCGAGATACCATCTTGTTATATCATATTATGATTGTTTTGAGAAAGTGTTGTCATCCGAGATTTATTATTATTGCTCGCTAGTTGATTATGCCATTGATATGAGCAAACATGAGACCTAAATGTTATTGTGAATATGGTTAGTTCATAATCTTTGCTGAAAACTTGAATGCTGCTTTACATGTTTACAACAACAAGATCAAACAATGTTTGTAAAAGTTTTTCTTTATCACTTTCAGTTTGTCAACTGAATTGCTTGAGGACAAGCAAAGGTTTAAGCTTGGGGGAGTTGATACGTCTCCATCGTATCCACTTTTGCAAGCACTTTTGACCTTGTTTTGGACTCTAACTTGCATGATTTCAATGGAACTAACCCGGACTGACGCTGTTTTCAGCAGAATTGCCATGGTGTTATTTTTGTGCAGAAACAAAAGTTCTCGGAATGACCTGAAACTTCACGGAAAATATTTTGGAATATATAAAAAATATTGGCGAAAGAATCAAGGCCAGGGGGCCCACACCCTGTCCATGAGGGTGGGGGCGCGCCTACCCCCTGGGCGCGCCCCCTGCCTCGTGGGCCCCCTGATGCTCCACCGACCTCAACTCCAACTCTATATATTCACGTTCGGGGAGAAAAAAATCAGAGATAAGGATTCATCGCATTTTACTATACGGAGCCGCCGCCAAGCCCTAATCTCTCTCGGGAGGGCTGATCTGGAGTTCGTTCGGGGCTCCGGAGAGGGGAATCCATCGCCATCGTCATCATCAACCTTCCTCCATCACCAATTTCATGATGCTCACCGCCGTGCGTGAGTAATTCCATTGTAGGCTTGCTGGACGGTGATGGGTTGGATGAGATTTATCATGTAATCGAATTAGTTTTGTTAGGGTTTGATCCCTAGTATCCATTATGTTCTGAGATTGATGTTGCTATGACTTTGCTATGCTTAATGCTTGTCACTAGGGCCCGAGTGACATGATTTCAGATCTGAACCTATTATGTTTTTATGAATATATGTGAGTTCTTGATCCTATCTTGCAAGTCTATAGTCACCTATTATGTGTTATGATCCGTTAACCCCGAAGTGACAATAATCGGGATACTTACCGGTGATGACCGTAGTTTGAGGAGTTCATGTATTCACTAAGTGTTAATGCTTTGGTCCGGTACTCTATTAAAAGGAGACCTTAATATCCCCTAGTTTCCAATAGGACCTCGCTGCCATGGGAGGGTAGGACAAAAGATGTCATGCAAGTTCTTTTCCATAAGCACGTATGACTATATTCAGAATACATGCCTACATTACATTGATGAACTGGAGCTAGTTCTGTGTCACCCTATGTTATAACTGTTGCATGAGGAATCACATCCGACCTAATTATCCATCACTGATCCATTGCCTATGAGCTTTTCACATATTGATCTTTGCTTAGTTACTTTACCGTTGCCAGTGTTACAATTACTACAAAATTGCTACTGTTACATGTTTCGACTGTTACCGTTACTTCCATATTACTTTGCTACTAAATACTTTGCTGCAGATATTAAGTTTTCCAGGTGTGCTTGAATTGACAACTCACGCCTATAGATATGGCTCTTGGAAATCTTCTTCTTTTGTCCCCTGCGAGGAATCAAGATGAACCCTGTGGGTGTGTGTAAAGAATTTGTAGTACTCTTGTAGCGATGTTATATCCATTACGAAATTCGTGATTGCACGTCTTGCTCCAGCATTGTTCCCCCTTCTCGTCCTCGCAGCAGCTTAGTGCTCTACGCTGACAGGTCCCAGTCCCCAGGCAGGCTTCAGCTGTCGCTGGTATGCCAGGTCGCGATGCCGTGGTCAAGGCCTGAGAGGCTGGGGCCTGGGCGCCACCCAAGATGCAGGCGATGGCACGTGGCTCCTGGAAGCCCCTAGCCCCCCTCGTCCAGATGATGGTCGTCATTCCTTCTAGGCGGAGGTGGCAGCGGAGGGAGGCCAGCGTTGCCCTGGGGCGGTCCTCATGAGGCTGGTCTCTCCAGGCGCCCTCGTGAGGCAGGTCCTGCCAGCAGTCCTCACGAGGCCGGCCGCGCCACTCCTGGAGGGGGCCGCGGTCATCCTAGCGTCCTCCGCTTCGTCCTCCTCCTCGGCCGTAGCCCCGATCTCTACACTTGGGGCATCGACCGTAGTGCCCATCGCGGATGGCCCTGAGCTCTTGACAGTCATTGGTGTTGTGGCTGTGAACGTTGTGGAAGGCGCAGAACGGCCGACCGGCCTTGGATGACTCGGGGTGGTCACGGCCGTGCTTCATCTCTGGCTCTGCCGCGAGCACGGGAGCCCCCTTGCGTTTCACGTCCTTGGCCTTGGCCTTCTTGTCCTCCTGGTCGGCAGCTGGGAGCTCTAGGAGAGAAAGGAGCCCTTCCTCAGCTCTTGCGCACTTGGTTGCTATGTTGAACATCTCCAGGGCCGTGCATAGGTCCTCATGGATGGCGAGCTCCTCCTTCATCTTGACGTCACGCACGCCATCGGAAAACACGGAGATGATGGCCTCGTCCGTCACCTTGGGGATCTTGAGGCGGACGTTGTTGAAGCGATGGATGTACTTCTGCAGGGTCTCCCCTGGCTGCTGCTTGATGCGCCGTAGGTCACCTGCGGCCGACAGATGGTCATGAGTGCCCTGGAAGTTGGCGACGAAATGCTCGCGCATCTCGCCCCAGAAGGAGATCAATCTCGCGGGTAGGTTCAGGAGCCACGAGCGCGCGCCATCCTTGAGGGCCATGGGAAACCAGTTCGCCATGACCTTCTCGTCGCCGTTGGCTACCTCGATGCTCAGCTCATAGAGCTGCAGGAACTCAGCAGGGTCGGGGGTGCCATTGTAGTGCGGAGGCAGGTCTGGCTTGAACTTGCCGGGCCAGACGACACTGCGTAGCTCGGGAGTGAAGGCACGACAGCCTTCTGTGGTCACCGGGGCCCGTCGCGGAGGCGGAGCCTGGTCCTGGTATCCACGTGTCGCTGCCGTAGGCGGTACGCGGTCTTGACACGGTGGTACTGGGAGTGGGAGTGCAGGAGCATTTTCTTATGGCCGATGGACTTCTTGGCAGCTTCCTTCTTCGTGCGCGGGTGCCCTGCGTAGTGGGCCGCATCGCAGGACCGCGCGTCTTGATGTGGAGGTGGCGGAGGCGATCCCTGGGCTACGTCACCCGCAGCTGGTGGTGGGCGAGGCAGCAAGAGGGACGGTGCGGGGAGCCCCCAACGGTGCTAACGAGCTCGGTGATGCGGTCCAGCCAATCTTCATAGAGGTCGTCAACCGGGCGGTAATGCAGGAGCTCACGTGCCATGAGCAGCACGGCCTGCGCGTCCGTGGGCGCGACGAGCTTGGGACGACGAGCCGGCCGGAGTCAGCGATGGGGTGGCGGTGCGTCCGTCGCGCCGCACGGAGGGGTGTAGCGATGAATCTTGTTGTTCATTCCCCGCCGGGCCAGTGGCGGCGTTGGCAGCGGGTGATGGAGAACGACAGGGAGGTCCACCGACGGGCACCGTCTGAGCGACGCGAGCGGCAAGGGCGTCCCAACGCTCAACACGGGCTCGGCGAGCGTTAGCCATGGATGCGGCGGAGCAGTGGAGCGTGGATCAACGGAGGAAAGGCTTCGGTGCACCCCCTACCTGGCGCGCCAAATGCCGGATTCTGGGTTCCGGCAAAACCTTGAGGTTCGAACACTTGGGTGCGCATGAAGAACTCTCTCTCTAGCTCGCTCGCACAATGATCTCAAGGCCTAGCTCGACGAACCCAAGGAACAAGAGACACGAGGGTTTATACTGGTTCGGGCCACCGTTGTGGTGTAATCCCCTACTCCAGTGTGGTGGTGGTGGATTGCCTCGAGGGCTAGGGATGAACTAGTACAATGGATGGACTGCCTCCTGAGGAGAGGTGTTCTTGAGCTCAATGAGCTGGTGTGGGTGAGGATGGTCCGAATGATCCATCCCCGATCCTTCCCCTACTACGGTGGTGGCCTTGGTCCTCTTCCCAAATGTTTAGGCGGGAAGGGATCCAACAATGGCCAAGTTTTAAGGAGGACAACTAGTACAAGCTATCCTGACAAAAGGTGGTCTTCGCCTGCCAAAGACTCTGGTGGTGACGCTGCTGTGGGCTCCGCGGTGACCTCCATCCTGCCGTTCTGCTGGCCTTGGTCTCGTCACACCAATAAGGAAACCTTTGCCTGATGCCTCGAGACTTCTTGCCTGCGCTTGCCTCTTTAGCACCAAAGAGGAAACTGGTACACTGCAGCCGCTGGCGCCCGCCTGGCGTTGGTCATCATGGCTCACGTCACGTGAACCTCGCGAGGTTCCCCTTGCATAGATATCCCTGCTCCTCGGGAGCTAACCTAGCGAGGCTGCCCCAAGGAGGTCTTGGTGCCGTCCGCCTCGCGAGGTGCCCCTCACGAGAGTCTTGAGTGCTTGTTGCTGAAGATGGGCCGTACCAGGCCACCGATGGAGCCACGCCGTGGGCCGCTAGTAGGCAAGTCTGGGTACCCCCATTCCCAGGACGCTGACAATGGCATTCCTTCGGTATCCGGGAGTTGCATAATCTCATAGTCAAAGGAATATGTATTTGACATGAAGAAAGCAATCACAATAAAAAGGAACGATCAATATGCTATGCTAACGGATGGGTCTTGTCCATCACATCATTCTCCTAATGATGTGATCACGTTCATCAAATTACAACACATGTCTATGGTTAGGAAACTTAATCATCTTTGATTAACGAGCTAGTCTAGTAGAGGCTTACTAGGGAACAATGTTTTGTCTATGTATCCACACATGTATGAAGTTTCCGGTTAATACAATTCTAGCATGAATAATAAACATTTATCATGATATAAGGAAATATAAAATAACAACTTTATTATTGCCTCTAGGGCATATTTCCTTCAGTCTCCCATTTGCACTGGAGTCAATAATCTAGTTCACATCGCCATGTGATTTAACACCAATAGCTCACATCTTTATGTGGTTAACACCCATAGTTCACATCGCCATGTGATCAACACCCAAAGGGTTTACTAGAGTCAATAATCTAGTTCACATCACTATGTGATTAACACCCAAAGAGTACTAAGGAGTGATCATGTTTTTCTTGTGAGAGAAGTTTAGTCAACGGTCTGCCACATTCAGATCCGTATGTATTTTGCAAATTTCTATGTCTACAATGCTCTACATGGAGCTACTCTAGCTAATTGACCCCATGTTCAATACATATCTAGATTGATACTTAGAGTCATCTAGATCAGTGTCAAAGCTTGCATCGACGTAACTCTTTACGACGAACTCTTTATCACCTCCATAACCGAGGAACATTTCCTTAGTCCTTTTAAGGTAACTGAGGGAGTCCTGGATTAGGGGGTGTCCGGATGGCCGGACTATACCTTCAGCCGAACTCCTGGACTATGAAGATACAAGATTGAAGACTTCGTCCCGTGTCCGGAAGGGACTTTCCTTGGAGTGGAAGGCAAGCTTGGCGATACGGATATGTAGATCTCCTACCATTGTAACCGACTTTGTGTAACCCTAACCCTCTCCGGTGTCTATATAAACCGGAGGGTTTTAGTCTGTAGGACAACATACAGAACAACAATCATACCATAGGCTAGCTTCTAGGGTTTAGCCTCTCCGATCTCGCGGTAGATCTACTCTTGTACTACCCATATCATCAATATTAATCAAGCAGGACGTAGGGTTTTACCTCCATCAAGAGGGCCCGAACCTGGGTAAAACTTCGTGTCCCTTGCCTCCTGTTACCATCTGGCCTAGACGCACAGTTCGGGACCCCCTACCCGAGATCCGCCGGTTTTGACACCAACATTGGTGCTTTCATTGAGAGTTCCTCTGTGTTGTCGCCATCAGGAAGGATGCCTCGCCCCGTCTTTAAAGACGGCACCGTTGCTAAGGGAGCTTTGGCTGTCGGCCAAACCCTCCGGCTAGGTGGTCTTCTTATGACCGCCTGTTCGGCTTCTGCGCCGATGACCTCTCGAGCCATCGAAAACAATCTTCATGCCAGCTCGGAACTCGCCAAGCGGTTAGATCCAATGGAGCTCTCCTCCATAAACGAGCTCTTGGACCGCATCGCTGCCCTGGGAGTCGCTACGGATTATGACCAGATTGGGCCTAAACCCGATCTGAGAGAGATTAACTCTCCCCAAGTCACCCATCACGTTGCCGTGGTATAGGAACAGTGCGGCGACCCTTCATCTATCTTAAGGACTAGCTACGTCTGGATTTCCGATCCCTCCAAGCCGGATACCCGCGGAGGGGAGGATATCACTCAAGACCTGAACTTAGAGTCAGGCGATGGGCTAGATTCATTGGACAACATCCAGGAATCCAAATTCTCGAGTTCAGAAATTCCTTGGCCTCTGAGCCTCAGATTGGGTGAGGCTTCGGATTTAATTCCACCCACCCACCCGAACATAAGCGATCTATCCCAAATCAGGCAAGAGCCCGATGAAACAGTACATCATTACTGGGCCAGATTCCTCCTCGTTAGGAATAGGATAAGGGACTACCGCGAGGAAGACGCAATCTCAATCTTCTGCAATAATTGCACGGGCAAGGGAATCCTCAACGCCATAAGTCGTCGTGATATTACACGGTTCGCTGACTTAGCATCCATGGTACGAAAGTACTGTGCGATGGAAAGCGCCTAGAAAACCGAAATAAAATTTTGGGACGATCCGGCCCTGAATACAAACCCAGTTCGAAATAAAAGGGTGCATCATCGCCAGACACCCGGGTCAAACACCAAAAGGCAAAAACCCTCTACAGGGCATGGAACTGTACTAGAAGGATGGCTTAATGGACCCTGTAAAATTCACAGTACAGAGGACGCCACACCAACTCATAGCCTTAGAGCATGTTGGATACTCCGGCAGGTGGCCAAAATTGGCGAAGATCTCCTAATTCCGAAGGCCACAGAAAGCCACCCCAGAGACACCAATACGGTATTAACAGTCTTCGAGACTTTTGCATCAAATAATATGCGAAAAAGGACACTCCGCAGCCTTGCCGAAGTCTACCAAGTAGCAAAAATAAACCCATGGAGTGACACGGCTATTACCTTTAACGCCAGTGATGAACCTAAATTCCAAACAGCCCGAGCACCAGCCGCATTGGTCCTCAGTCCAATAGTGGACGGCTTTCGTCTTACCAAGGTACTCATGGACGGCGGCAGCGGATTGAACCTCATTTATGAGGAAACCCTTCAAAAAATGGAAATAGACTGGAACCGCATTGAGCGAAGCAGCACAACCTTTAGAGGAATAATCCCCAGTCGGGAAGCGCGCTGTACAGGAAAAATCACACTAGATGTAGTGTTCGGCACGCCGGATAATTACAGGTCCGAAGAGGTCACGTTCCATGTGGCTCCGTTCAGCAGCGGTTATCACGCTCTGCTAGGGCGGGAAGCGTTTACAATCTTCCAAGCAATACCCCATTACGGGTACATGAAGCTCAAGATGCCCGGGCCTAACGGGATCATCACTCTCGCTAGTGATCCGGACATAGCACTCCGCGCCGAAAACAAGACAGCCGCACTGGCCCTCGAGGCACTATCCGAAGCCCTAGCGGCTGAGGAACTGACTGCGCTGCGCTCCATGGTGAACAGGGACGATGTGGTACTCGACAAAAGATCCAAGTCCACCTCCTTTAAACCGGCGGACGAAATAGTCAAATTCCAGGTCCATCCAATGGACCCCAATAAAACAGCTTCCATCGGGGCACAGTTAAACACTGATGTAGACGCCGCACTGCGAGAGTTCCTACGAGAGAACTGGGACATTTTCACCTGGCACCCTTCAGACATGCCAGGAATCCCACACAGGCTGGCCAAGCACAACTTAAATATCCTAAAAGGATTCAAAGCTGTCAAACAAGCTCTTTGGCGTTTTTCCAAACCTAAGAGATAGGCCATGGGAGAGGAGCTAGCAAAGCTATTGGAGGCCGGATTCATCAGAGATATAAAACATCCGGACTGGCTAGCAAACCTGGTGATGGTACCAAAGAAGGACAAATCCTGGCGCCTGTGCGTTGATTTTAAAGACCTTAACAAGGCTTGCCCAAAGGATCCCTTCCCCCTCCCCCGCATCGATCAAATTATTGACGCTATCGCAGGACACGATTCGTTGTGTTTCCTCGACGCATATTCCGGCTACCATCAAATCAAGATGGCAGAATCAGACCAAGCCGCAACGACATTTATCACACCATACGACCCATTCTGCTTCAACACAATGCCCTTCGGGCTCAAAAATGCCGGCGCAACATATCAGCGCATGATTCAGACATGTCTGTCAAAATAGATCGGCAAAACAGTGGAGGCATATGTAGATGATGTGGCCGTCAAAACAAGACATGTCGAATCTCTAGTAGACGATTTGAGGCTCACATTTGATAACCTCCGAACATATGACATCAAGCTCAACCTGGAAAAATGCGTTTTCGGCGTTCCAGCCGGAAAGCTCTTGGGCTTCATTATATCTGGTAGAGGAATTGAAGCAAATCCAGCCAAGATCCGAGCTCTGTCACAATTGGATATCCCAAAAGACCTCAAACAAATACAAAAGTTAACCGGATGCATGGAGGCTCTAAGCCGCTTTATCTCCCGCTTGGGAGAAAAGGCCCTACCCCTTTACCGCCTCCTTCGGCGCACCGAACACTTTGAATGGACGGATGCAGCCACGACCGGACTCGACGAAATAAAAGCCATATTGGCAACAAACCCAGTCCTGGCCGCGCCAAACATTGGCGAACCAATGCTATTGTACATTGCAGCAACACATCAGGTTGTAAGCGTAGTGCTCGTCGTCGAACGAGAAACGGACAGACACAAATTCCCCCTTTAAAAGCCGGTCTATTATGTGTCCACTGTCCTCACTCCATGCAAATCACAGTACCCGCATTATCAAAAGATTGCTTACGCGGTATTCATGGCATCCCGGAAGCTACGACACTACTTTCAAGAGTGTTCAATAATAGTAGCCTCGGAAGTACCACTTAACGATATTATAAACAACCGTGACGCAACGGGCCGGATTGCAAAATGGGCCATTGAGCTCCTCCCATTCGACATAACTTATAAGCCACAGCGAGCCATCAAGTCACAAGTTTTGGCCGACTTCGTCGCAGAATGGACAGAGGCCGAACTCCCTAAAGAGTACGACACATATTCAAATTGGATCATGCATTTCGACGGCTCCAAGATGTTGGCCGGACTAGGGGCTGGCGTCGTTTTGACGTCCCCACAGGAGACACAGTTCAATACGTACTCCAGATTATGTACACAGACTCCAACAATGCATCCGAATATGAGGCGCTTTTACATGGTCTCCGGATGGCAGTATCCATGGGCATTCAACGCCTAGAGGTGCACGGGGACTCGAACCTCGCAATATCCCAAATAAATGGAGACTTCGATGCCAAGGATCCAAAAATGGCAGCTTACCGCAACGCCGTCCTAAAAATGTCAGCTCGGTTCGAAGGGCTTGAATTTCACCATATAGCCCGGGAAAATAATCAGGCGGCAGATGTCCTGGCACGCATCGGCGCAAAACGCGATGTAGTCCCCCAACATCTTCTTGGAAAGGTTGTTCAAGCCATCCGTAGTATGGGAAGGGGAGCTGAACAATAACAGCCCAGACCCAACCGCACTGCCCGACACTAAACATTCTGACACAATCGGAGGCTCTGCCAATGAAATAACACCTTCAGCCCACGTAATAATGGCCGTCATCGCCCCGTGGACAGAACCATTCCTCACCTACCTTACTAGGCAGGAACTCCCCGAGGACCAAAATGAGGCACGCTGCATAGTGCGGTGATCCAAAGCCTACAAAGTCCACGAGGGAGAGCTTTATAAGAAAAGCACTACCGGAGTACTTCAAAGGTGCATCTCCGAAGAGGAAGGGCGGAACCTCATGGCTGAAATTCATGTCGGACTTGGCGGTCATCATGCTGCAGCTCGGTCCCTTGTAAGCAAGGCCTTCTGTACATGCTTTTATTGGCCGACGGCCCGGGCAGACACCCAGGACTTAGTCCAACGATGCGCCGGTTGCCAGCTCTTTGCAAACCAAAGCCATATGCCACCCACCGTGCTCCAAACTATCCCCATCACTTGGCCCTTTGCAGTCTGGGGGCTTGACATGGTTGGACCCCTTAAAGGCGGAACCCACAAGCAAAAATACTTACTGGTCATGGTGGATAAGTTCACCAAATGGATAGAAGCCAAGCCTGTTAAGACGGCCAAATCCGGACCGGTGATAGACTTTATATCCGGGGTTGTACACCACTATGGCGTCCCCCACAGCATCATTACTGATAACGGCACGAACTTTACGGCCGATGAGGTAAAACTCTGGTGCAAAAACATGGGCATCAAGCTTGATTATGCTTCCATCTATCACCCACAAACTAACGGTCAGGTCGAACGTGCAAATGGACTTATCATGAGCGGCATCAAACCCAGATTAGTGCGGTCCCTCAAGGAATCTAACAGGCACTGGGTAGAGGAGCTCAACTCCGTACTCTGGGGGCTGCGGACCATGCCAAATCGCACCACTGGATACACACCATTCTTTATGGTGTACGGCGCAGAGGCAGTTCTGCCTTGCGACATAATTCATGACTCACCTCGAGTGCGCATGTACGAAGAAAGAGAAGCCGAACTCGATCGGCAGGACAGTTTGGACGCATTGGAGCATGACGTGGCAAAAGCCCGTTCCGCATTCTATCAACAACAGGCTCGAAGATACCAAAGCAGAGAAGTACGGGCCAAAAATTACAATGTTGGCGAATTAGTTCTACGCCTGCCGGACAAGAAAAAGGACAAACTCAAGCCCAAGTGGGAAGGTCCCTTCATAATTGACCAAGTCCTGACTGGTGGAGCGTACCGCCTGCGAGATGCATTGGATAACCGACTCGAGCCGAACCCATGGAACGCAGCCCGTCTCCGAAGATTCTATGCCTAGCGCCGAACTCTGTGTTCGTCTCCTTCCTCTGTCCATTTTTATATACTGTTTGTCTTACATTTCTCTCCTTCTCCCCTTCCTTTCTCTTATAGCCTTTAAAGGCTCATCAAATGATGTGCTATTCGCACTCATTAAACCTGGGGGGCTTCTTTTAACAGAAGCTTATTTATACGGGCTTTATGCCCAACACATGTGTTACACTTCCGCATGTAACTTTTATTTCACCATTATATGCATCGATATGACTTAAGTTTTGGCCAAGCTGGGTTGCCTGGCTCCTGTGCTTACCCCTATGTTCCCGATTATTCGGCTAGGCGGTAAAGGGAGCACCTCTGCGATTGTTACTGCCGGATCAGCCGGATGTGTACCTCAGACTGGGTGAAGCCGAAAGCTAGCGTTCTTAAGGGAATATTCGATCGGTGACCTCAAAGATGATCTTTTCACTTATTTATTTATGCGCCCCAAATGCTTTTTCCTGCGTCTTTTTCGCAGAATGGGCATGCACTTTAGGGCATGCCTCCCAGGGAAAGGAACCCCTAACGGAACTATTCTCCCTGGAAGATGTTTCTTACTAACCATGTAATATAACATAACTAGTCGGGCACTTGTCTGTTCACGCACTAATGACCCCTACGTCTGGTCTCCATGCATTCCCCGGTTCTTATATAACCGCATGGGAATTCGGACACACTCCGGACCGTCAGGTCCCGAGGCTGAAGCGAAAAGGTCGGCCATGACAAACGATCTACAATCCGGCTAGAAGGCATTATAAATGTCAATTAAATTACATAGTCACTCTGACTGATCGTATTCCTCTTCAATACCATCTAACATGCTACCTAATTTACAGTCCTGCTGGGAATACTTTGCGGCCAATTCTACTTGGCCATATACTAAGCTTACATGGATCTCCTTCCCACCAGGCCCCACAGGACCGACCTCGGCCATGTGGTTGGGGTCAGCCTTGGTGTACCGCGTCTTCACCATGGCCCAGGCCTCTCTAGCGCCTTGACGGCAGGCCGATATCTTCCACAATTGGAAGCGCCGCCGTGCTCCCTTTAGCTTCTCCGCAAGCTCTCCAAGACCTTCGGGCAAGGAGATGGATGGCCACAGGGCCTGGACGACGCCTTGCATCGCCTTCCGAACTCGCTCGAGCAGTTGCGAGAGCTCGGGAAGAAGGTCACCCGTAGAACCGGGCATCTCCTCTGCAGGACGACCTGTTAGCACACCTACAGAAATTACTCTGTTAGTCGACTTCCCCGCCGAACTTTTTTTCAAAGGTTCGTTCAAGCACTTACTAAATATGCTGCGCCGAAGCCGCTGATTCTCCTTAACGGAGTTTGATAGCTGGGCACGAACATCTTTCAGGTCGACGCCCAGCTTGGTGTTGGCATCTTGGAGATCGTTCTTCTCCCGCCTCACCTTTGTCAGCACCTTCTCACCAGCCTTCAGCTGGCGTAGGAGGTGTTGCCTTTCTGGATTCAATCCGGCGCCATCTGCAATTTCATTTGTTAGATTCACAACCATGCCGTGCTTCGCAAAATACTTATCTTTCGAAGTGTATATTACCAGACGGGGTCTCCTTGGGCTCCCCTGCCGCGGCTAGTGCGGCCTCAAGTTGGGCTTTGCACTCTTCCAGCTCCTTGGACAGTAGGGAGTTCTTTTTTGTAAGAACCTGCATAACAAATGATCCTTAAATCAGTTATTCTAACTGTTTCAAGTCTCGGGGGCTACTGGCATATTGTGGGGACCCCGACTCATAAGTCGTGATCACCGAATGCACATGTACAGTGATCCCAGAGATCAATGCTCACTGAACACACAGAAGCTGAATAACAAGAGTATTCATCCATACATATCGTCTTACACAAATTATGACCATTATGGTCAAGTCTTACATAGATAAAGCCACAAGGGCTGAATACCAAATAAACTTAAGCAGCGGAAATTCTTCGTTGATAAGTAGAATCCATGCCATCTGCCTTAACCCTACAGGCATTCTGACTGGGAAACGACCTAGTTCGCATGTTCGTCTCCAAAGAACTCTTCTTCGAACTCCTGTTCTTCCATGCCTGGCCAATTAAATAACCAGTGGCAAGCCAATGAGTACTTTGAATGTACTCGCAAGCAACCCATGTTTTGGTTCAAAGTACAACAATGCATGATATAGGTAAATTTTTGCGGAAAGCTAGTTTTTGAATGCTATGACATGTTCAACCACGTGTAAGACATGCATCAGTAGAATTCAATTAACCATGAGGACATGTTACAGATATCAACATAAATAGAGTGGGCATCAACCCAACTCAATCATGTCAAGTCCTTTGACTTGACCCACGTAGACCTTCCCACTTATCCAAACACACACACACTGGTTGGTAACATGTGGACGTAGCCCAAGAGCGGTTACCCAACTGTCCTTGACCGTGGACACGGCTATTCGAATAGTTTTACACTCTGCAGAGGTTGCACACTTTACCCATAAGATCCGGGGAACTTCCGTGTCATCCACGACCCGCGGTACCTCAAGTACCCGGGGTAAGCACCCGATCACTATCTTTCCCTAGACGACACTAACATGGAGTCCACTCGTTGTTCCGTATCCTCACGATGTTCATCATACGAGACTCAATCGAGATCGTAACATCCGAGAGGGGACACAACGGTGTATCCAGTGCCCTGTGAAAACAGTCATGGCCGCCCTACCTGGCACGACCCCGTCCTGAGAGAGCGCACCAACAACTCTCCCATCACTAGTAATGAGGGCTCCAAGCTAGTATCGGCCTAGGTAATCAATAATGCCCTTTCCCACACAAGGGTAGAGTGGTTGCGCATGTAAGGTTGGAATAACGGCCGCAACTTAAACCAATCCGTTTTAAAAAACAACACACACACTTGCCTCAGTACACCACTTCGTCATCAAGTGGTTACCCAACTCATCATCTCCCCCGGGCATAAGTGGCACCCGATGGGGGTTTTCGAAAAATCTTTTGAAAATACTATGTCCCCATCACCATGCATATTCCTGTCCCTTTTTGCGTAGCACTACTTTAGCATCCTATCTACTCCCACCGGCATAACCCTCATAAGAAGGTAGGGTCATGCACAATGCAAGTATCAACGAGGAAGTACGGTGGCAAACCATCAAAGTGGTTACCACCTCATCATGATTCCATTGCAACAACAATATGGTGCTATATGACATGCATAAAAAGGGTTTCATAGACATGGTCGAAGGGCTGCTTGCCTGGCTCAACAAAGTCTTCTGGGTCTTCAAAGTCTTCTGGTCCAACTCCTTCGTCAGCAACGCAATCTATCGTCGCAAAATAATAATGAGAAAAATAAGGCAATAATAAAAACAGAAAAACCAAAGTGCTCAGAAAAATGTCAACTCATTTTTGTTAAATACTAGGTTGAAAACTAAGAAGGGGAAAATTCCTAGTTTTGGATTTGGAGTAGCAGAATAGGAGAAATGGATTTAAAAAGGTATATTTAAATGCTTAAAATCACATTTAAATATTTAAAGTAAAGAAAAGGTTGTTGGATTTGAATGAAAATTGCACCATTAAATAGGTTGCAATACTTTAGGAATTTAGGAATTGGAATTAATTTATTTGGACATATATTTTATCCTATGGAATTCTTGGAAAAGTTATAGAAAAAGAAAAAGAAAAAGAAAAGGGCTCTGTGCCTACTGGGCTAGAACAGGCGCAGCGCAGCAGGCCCAGCCAGAGAGGCGGCCCGGCGCATTGGTGCACGCGCGCGCGCCAGATTTAAACCTGACGGGCGGGGCCCAGGCGTTAGGACGTCAGGCTAACGGACAGGCCCCACGACCGTCGTCGTCAACCCTGGGTCAGAGAGGGCGGCGAGCTCACCGGCGACGATGCAGGGCACAGCGAGGTCGGGCGAGGGCACGGCTGGGCTTAGCGTCGTGTCGCTGTTCGGGTGGAGGTGGAGTTGGACACCGGAGCAGCCTGGTTCGCCGGCGACGAGGTCACGCAGCGGAGGTGCTTCGGGCATCGCTGGTTCCGCCCGTTCCTGGCTGCAAAAGAGTGGGGAAAGATAGGGGAAGGGGTCAGTGGTGCTGCGTGGTTCCAGATCGAGAGAGAACGGGGGCGGAGGAGGCCTGTACCGCGTGAACGCTGACGAGCCGAGGCGGCGGAGCTCGAGCTTGATCTCGAGCTCGAGCGGCTCTGGGGACAAATGGGTGGTGCGGGAGGTGGATTAGGAGTGTGAGGGAGCGATAGAGAGGCTCGGGGTCACCATTTATAGGTTGGCCGAGGTCCATCGTAGGCACGGCCTACGGGTGCCCGCAGGATCAGCTCGGGTGTCCGTTAGAGAGGGAATGGAGGGCTCGGGGTGTTCGTGAGAGTGGTCTAGGGTGCCAGGGAGAGAGAGGAGGAGCGGGGCGAGCTGCAGGCGGGCCATAGGAGCGGCACGAGCATTGGCCGAACGGGGCAGCATTCTGGCGCGAGCTGCAGGAGAGAGAGTAGGGCGCGGGAACAAGTGGGCGGCCTGCTAGCGTGGAGCGGACGTCAAGGGGCATCGACTGGCGCGCGAGGGAGGCTCGAGGTGACCGGGAGGCACGGCGTCAATGGTCGGGTGCCCTGCCAGGCGCTCCAGAGCGTGACTTTGGCCGGCATCAACAGCTTTCCCGCGTCCGCGCGCGTCCACTTGCGTCTGGCAGCTGCAGGGGGCATGGGCAAAAGCTGGGGAGTGCCTTGGATGCTCTAGAAGGCTGAGAGGAGAGAGGGAGGTTGAGAGAGAGAGGAATCCACTATCCAGAGAAGAAAAAATGGGGTTCTCCCCCTTCATCATTGCTTCCTCGGGCAGCAAAGCACACAGGTGCTCGAGGGGGACTAGGAGGGGTCGTGGTAGAAAGTTGAGCCTACGGAGATTAGTGGAAGAGGCCAAAAATGGGATTTTTGTAAAGTGGCAGAAGGTGTTTGTTGCTGGTTTGGGAAAGTAGATGGTTTCCATTTGCCATGAGACTCCACAGGGTGGAATGACACATATAATTAGGGTCTTCCACCAATTTTGAGTTTATTTGGGCAAAGTTGCCAATGCAACTTTTGTAAACCCTAGAAATTAGCAGAAATGAACTTGTGCAGATCTAGTTGATCAAATCATTTCTCCTTGATGCACCACTTGGTGTAGTGGCCTCATTTGGTCATATGAACCTGATCACAAAAGTTGGGGTCAAGGAGAGAAAGTTGGTAGTACAAAGTTGTTCAAATTTGACTCTGGTCAGAGAGGGTTTTGGTGCATTTTGGTGAACCAAACTGACCTTAATTGAGATGAGGATTTGCAAGGTGACCACAATATGCATTTTTGACTTTCTGGATTGTCCTTGGATTTTTATGAAAATATTTCCTGTAGAAATATTTCAAATCCTTGAAATGGGAAGAAATAGTTTTGGGAGGTTTTGTCCAATATTTTGAACATGACCATGTGTTGAAACTCTTATATATGGAAAATATATGTCCGCTGAGTTTCCCTGATTTTTGTCAAATATTTTTGAAACATTAAAATAATTTTTCCCTATTAAAGACCATTTGTGGCCTTAAGATAAAGCTTTTAAATAAAATAGGAAAATAACTGTTAAAATTATATTTTTGTGGTTTATGGGAATCCTATATCTAATAGGTTTCAAATGTACCCTTTGAAATATTTTTCATACCCCAAATCAAGTACTTGTAGTGCAAACCTCAACTGAGGTTTTTTTGGAAAACTAAGTTTTGAAAATACTATTTGGCCAAATTATTTTTGTAGGAGAATACTATACTGTACTATACACATGGCATGATCATTGGGCAGAAGTTTGGGGCAAGGAGATGAAGTACAGAAGGTGGAGTAGTTGACTTTAAAGAGCACTTGAAAAAAAAACACTCAGAGAAAACCAACTCCAAAATAAAAGCCAAATAATGCAAAAGTTTTTGTTGTCCAATTTTTCATGCTTTAATAATGAAAATGACATGTTACAAAATGCAGGGTGTGACAGACCTACCCCCCTTACAAGAATCTTGTCCCCGAGATTCCTAAAATAGGCTTTAAAGAGATACGGAAACTCGGATCTAAGGTAGTCTTCACGTTCCCAGGTTGCTTCTGCTTCAGTGTGGTTGCTCCACTGGACCTTGAAGTACTTGATGGTGCGGCTTCGAGTGCGTCGCTCAGCCTCATCCAAAATGCAGATGGGCCTCTCACGGTAAGTCAAATCAGGCTGAAGGTCAATGGCTTGGTGATTGACGTCCTTGTAAAGACCAGGCTTGTCTGGAACCTGGAGACACTTCCGGAGTTGTGACACGTGGAATACGTGGTGCACATCGGATAGTTCAGGTGGCAGTTCCAACTGGTAAGCCACTTCTCCTCGTCAGTCAGTGATCTTGAAGGGGCCGATGTATCTTGGGGCGAGCTTTCCTCTGACATGGAAGTGCTGGGTTCCCTTGAGAGGTGTAACCCGGAGATAGACATGGTCTCCAACTCGGAAGTTCATGTATCTACGGCATGAGTCATCGTAGCTCTTCTGCCTTGACTTGGCAGTCTTCAAACGCTCTCTGACAAGTTGGACTTGCTCTTCTGCTTCACGGAGGATATCAGACCCAAAGACTAGTCCTTCTCCGGTCTCTGACCAATTGAGGGGTGTGCGGCACTTCCATCCGTATAACACCTCAAATGGTGCCATCTGAAGTCTTGACTGATAACTGTTGTTGTAGGAGAACTCGGCGAAAGGGAGGCAATCTTCCCACCTAGCTCCATATGCTAAGACACAGACTCAGAGCATGTCTTTGAGTATCTGATTCACTCATTCTGTCTGACCTCCGGTCTGTGGGTGGAAAGCAGTGCTGAAGGACAACTTGGTCCCCATGGCCTCTTGGAACTTCTTCCAGAACCTTGAGGTAAACTGGGTTCCTTGGTCTGACACAATCTCCTTGGGAACACCATGAAGGCTTACAATTCTGTTGATGTAGAGGCTGGCTAGCTGGTTTTCCTTGTAAGTCGTTCTGACAGGAATGAAATGGGCTACTTTGGTCAAATGGTCGACTATGACCCAGATGGAGTCATGTCCCTTATTTGACCTGGGTAATCCAGTGATGAACTCCATTCCGACTTTATCCCATTTCCATTCAGCCACCTTGAGAGGCTGTAACAATCCAGCGGGTCGGTGATGTTCAGCTTTGACCCTTTGGCATATGTCACACTTAGCGACGAAAGTGGCTATCTCTCTCTTCATGCCATGCCACCAGAATCTTTCCTTTAGGTTTTGATACATCTTGGTTCCTCCGGGGTGGATGGAATACGGGGTGTCATGAGCTTCTTGCAAGATCAAATTCTTGAGCTCAATCTTGTTGGGTACGCAAATGCGATTCCCAAACCACACAATTCCTTGCTCATCCTCTGAGAATCCTGGGGCCTTGCCTGCCTTGATCTTCCTCTTGATGCCTTCAATACTTTCGTGTCCTTTCTGAGCTTCCTTAACATCATCTATCAAGGTAGGCCTAACTTCGAGGTTGGCCAAGAATCCTGGTGCAACTAGTTCCAATCCGAAGCTTTCAAGTTCTACATACAAGGCGGGTAGCCTGTCCTTAAGCATATCATTTAGGGAACAAGCCTTTCTGCTTAATGCATCTGCTACCACATTAGCCTTTCCAGGGTGGTATTGAACACTAAGGTCATAATCCTTGATCAACTCTAGCCATCTTCTTTGCCTCATGTTCAATTCCTTCTGAGTGAAAATATACTTCAGACTTTTGTGATCCGTGTATATCTCACACCGCTTCCCTAGGAGGTAATGTCGCCATGTTTTCAGGGCGTGAACTACAGCTGCCAACTCGAGGTCATGAGTAGCATAGTTCTCTTCATGAGGCCGTAGTTGCCTTGAAAGGTAAGCTACGACTCTGCCCTCTTGCATCAGTACACCTCCCAGTCCGGTTCTTGACGCATCACAATATATCACAAACTCCTTGTGTATATCTGGTGTGGCCAGCATTGGGGCGGTGGTCAGTCTCTTCTTCAGCTCCTGGAAGCTCTCTTCGCACATCGGCGTCCATTCAAACTTCTTGTCCTTCTTGAAGAGCTGAGTCATGGGTCGGGCAATGCTTGAGAATCCTTCAACGAACTTGCGGTAGTATCTTGCGAGTCCGAGGAAGCTCCTGACTTCCTTCACATTGCTTGGGGATTGCCATTCAGTCACGGCTTCAATCTTAGCGAGATCGACCGACAATCCTTCTTCGGTCAAAACATGACCCAAGAATCCAACCTCATGCAGCCAAAATTCGCACTTGCTAAACTTGGCGTATAGTTGGTGCTCTCGAAGCTTGTCTAGGACCATCCTCAAGTGTTGCTCGTGCTCTTCTTCCGTCTTCGAGAAGACAAGAATGTCATCAATGAAGACAACGATGAACTTGTCCAAATATTTCATGAAGACCTTATTCATGAGATACATGAAGTAAGCTGGGGCATTGGTCAATCCAAAGGACATGACCGTGCACTCATACAGGCCATATCTGGTTACAAATGCCGTCTTCGAAATATCTCGGGGTCTGATTTTCAGCTGGTAGTACCCAGATCTAAGGTCGATCTTGGAGAACAGCTTGGCCCCATTGAGTTGATCGAACAGATCTTCAATCTTGGGAAGTGGATACTTGTTCTTGATTGTAACTTCATTGAGGGAACGATAGTCAATGCATAAGCGGATCGTACCGTCCTTCTTTGCCACAAACAGAACGGGTGATCCCCAAGGGGAGGCACTAGGGCGGATAAATCCCTTCCTCAACTGCTCTTCCAGTTGCTTCTTCAATTCTGCTAACTCTTCTGATCCCATTCTATAAGGCTTCTTATAGATGGGTCCTGCTCCGGGTATGAGCTCGATGATGAACTCAATGTCTCGGTCAGGAGGCATTCCCGGTAGCTCATCAGGAAAGACATCAGGGTATTCACATACTACCGGCACTTGCTCCAATCCAACTTCAGTCAGACAGTTGACTTGGTCGGCTTGAGCAGAGGAGGGGTTGGAGGCAAATTTAACTTCTACTCCTTGGTCATTGGTCACAGTGACAGTCTGGTTGGCACAATCTAACAAGCCTTGGTGCTTGATGAGCCAATCCATTCCTAAGATCACATCCAAGCCTTGTGATTTTAAGATGATAAGGTCCGCTAGGAAGTCTACCCCATTAATGACAATCCCGACTCCTTTACATCCTATCTTGGCTCTCATTTCTGCTCCGGGGGTTTGTACCACCATAGGGTTATTCAGGGGTGTAGGGGTCATGCCACTTTTGAATGCAAACTTTTGGGTGACAAATGAATGCGTGGCTCTAGAATCAAACAAGACAGTTGCAGGTGCTGAGTTGACAAGGAACGTACCCAGCATGACATCCGGGTCTTCCTGGGCTTCTTCTGAAGTGACATGATTCACACGACCCTTGCCATTGTTGGGAGGGTTGCGGGGAGCTTGGTTCCTTGGTGGCATTCCACGGCCTTGCCCTGGGTTCTGCGCATTGGGGCGCGGGGCGTCGGGCTTCTTGTTGGGGCAATACTTGGAGTAGTGTCCTGCCTGACCACATCCGAAGCAAGTGACTTGATTGGGGTTACTACTCTTGCTGGCATTGTTATTGGGGTTGTTGAAGGCTGGCCTGGGGTTGGCATACTATTGAGGCTGATAGTTGGTGCGGGATGCAGGGGCTCTTGGCTGCTGATAGGTTAGCTTGACCAAGGCTGGCTGCCACGGGCGAGGTTTCTGGTTGCTGGAGCTACCCTTGCTGATCATCTTGCGCTTACGGGTATCATCCAAAGCACATCGCTTGTCCTCAAGCATGAGTGCCTTGTTCACCAGATCAGGAAAGGTTGGGCAGTCACACACAACAAGTGAGTAATGCAGAGTATGGTTAAGGCCTTCCATGAAGCGCTCTCTTTTGGCAGCATCAGTGCTGACATCCTCAGGAGCATACCTAGACAGAACACTAAACTTCTGCATATACTCCTTGACAGTGCTACTTCCTTGCTTCAGGGCTCGGAACTCATGCTTCTTGATAGCCATGATTCCGGAAGGAATATGGGCCTTGCGGAATTCTGTCTTAAAGTCATTCCAAGTGATGTTTTGCCTAGCATGCATGACCTTGAATCCATCCCACCAAGCTCTGGCAGTTCCCCCGAGACAGTGGGAAGCATATGCCACCCTCTCACGGTCTTCAGTGCAGCCGACTAGTTCCAACAGATCCTCAATGGCGTGGACCCAGTCATCTGCATCCAGGGGTTCAGCAGTCTCGATGAAGGTGGGTGGTGCATGCTTCTTGAACTCTGCCAACATGGAACGTCCATTGCTGTTCCCCGCCGGCTGGCGGTTGACAGCCTGGGCAATCATCTGGAGGGCTGCAGTGTTGGTTTGGCATTCCTCTCGGAAGGCTTGGAGAAGCTGAGCCATGTCCATGTTTGGAGGTGGTGGCGGTGGTGGAGCCTGCCCTTGGGTTTGGTCCTGACTAGCTCCTGCTCCGGCTTCTTGCTGCTGAGTAGAGGCACTAGTACATGTTACAACAGGCATCCTGTTGGAGCGGTCAAGGTCTCATGATTGGGAAAGATGAGGGAAAGCAGTATAGATGGAATGCCTAGTGAGGGGGTGGGCGTGACACAATTTTAAGTTAAGCAAGGGCCAGAAGGGCCAAACTCATGCATTAAGACCAAATGGGTGATGTAGTCATTTACAAGTTCCCGAAGGAAGCACGTCTTCCATCAAAACAAGTTGAAAGCAAACATAACACAACATGGTTTCATTTGAACCATTACATGGACTCGACTTTGCACAAGGGGTACACGACCTATCCTACCTTAAGAGTTGCGGACTGGCCTATCCTAGTCCAGAACGGTGTCTAAGTGGTGGAATGCTCGGTCGCGTAGTCCGGCTCCTCTGGGTCTTCCTCCTCATCTTCATCTGTCTCAGTATCTTCGTCACTTGAGGGAATGGGGGAGTGGAGGAGCTAAACACGGTGCTGCTTCGCCGGTGGCATCATGAAGAGGTTGCGATATTCCTTCATCGTCATACAACGTGGCCGAGATGATCCCTTGGCATGCGTAGCCTGTGGGGGTCGCCCGCCTCGATAGGCAACAACGGGCTGTCCAGGGGGTGCACCATCCTTCTTGATCCTGTCCGCCTTTGTCTGAGCTAGGTGGAGGAGTTCCTTGGTCTCATGGAGTTCCCTCCGAAGCTCCGTCGACTCCGAGGCCAAGTGCTGTGCCAGGCTATCAGCACACAAGCTGAAGTAGGTCTGGAAACAGAGGGGAAGCCCCTCATCCATGGGTGGAGCTAGTGCACTGCTCTCGTCACCACCCTCCTTACGATAAGGCAGGTAACGAGTGGCTGGCTCACTTGCCATCCCTGGCAGAAGGTCTCGAAGGCGAGTCAGCGCCTTGAGTGCAGCAATCTCAACCGCGAGGAGCAGGGTCGCCATCTGTGGTCCTTCAAAGAACCAGCTTGTCGGAGGGTCGTTCGCCCTCACGACTACCTCCACGTGATACTCCTTCGTGATGCTGTCGCTCCAGTGCTCGTGATAGGAGAAGGTGGGGGCTCGAGTGAACTGACACTTCTTGAGGATGTCCTCAAGGAGCACGGGAAATCCAGTGGTCATGAGGTCCTCGGGTACGACGGCCATCTACAAAGGTGGAAAGGGAAGGGTCAATAGAGGAGATACGACCCATGTTTGGGATATTACTAGAATGCATAGGTATATAGGTAGTTTTGTAGATAGTCTCACTCTAACTAACGTCCATGCTAACTAAGGCTTCCTACAGTCAGGATGGCTCTGATACCAGCTCTGTGGGGACCCCGACTCATAAGTCATGATCACCGAATGCATGTGTATAGTGATCCCAGAGATCAATGCTCACTGAACACACAGAAGCTGAATAACAAGAGTCTTCATCCATACATATCGTCTTACACAAATTATGACCATTATGGTCAAGTCTTACATAGATAAAGCCACAAGGGCTGAATACCAAATAAACTTAAGCAACGGAAATTCTTCGTCGATAAGTAGAACCCATGCCATCTGCCTTAACCCTACAGGCATTCTGACTGGGAAACGACCTAGTTCGCATGTTCGTCTCCAAAGAACTCTTCTATGAACTCCTGTTCTTCCATGCCTGGCCAATTAAATAACCAGTGGCAAGCCAGTGAGTACTTTGAATGTACTCGCAAGCAACCCATGTTTTGGTTCAAAGTACAACAATGCATGATATAGGTAAATTTTTGCAGAAAGCTAGTTTTTGAGTGCTATGACATGTTCAACCACGTGTAAGACATGCATCAGGAGAATTCAATTAACCATGAGGACAGGTTACAGATATCAACATAAATAGAGTGGGCATCAACCCAACTCAATCATGTCAAGTCCTTTGACTTGACCCACGTAGATCTTCCCACTTATCCAAACACACACACTGGTTGGTAACATGTGGACGTAGCCCAAGAGCAGTTACCCAACTGTCCTTGACCGTGGACACGGCTATTCAAATAGTTTTACACTCTGCAGAGGTTGCACACTTTACCCACAAGATCCGGGGAACTTCCGTGTCATCCACGACCCGCGGTACCTCAAGTACCCGGGGTAAGCACCCGATCACTATCTTTCCCTAGACGACACTAACATGGAGTCCACTCGTTGTTCCGTATCCTCAAGATGTACATCATATGAGACTAACTCGAGATCGTAACATCCGAGAGGGGACACAACGGTGTATCCGGTGCCCTGTGAAAACAGTCATGGCCGCCCTACCTGGCACGACCCCATCCCGAGAGAGCGCACCAACAACTCTCCCGTCACTAGTAATGCGGGCTCCAAGCTAGTATCGGCCTAGGTAATCAATAATGCCCTTTCCCATACAAGGGTAGAGTGGTTGCGCATGTAAGGTTGGAATAACGGTCGCAACTTAAACCAATCCGTTTTGAAAAACAACACACACACTTGCCTCGGTACACCACTTCGCCATCAAGTGGTTACCCAACTCATCATCTCCCCTGGGCATAAGTGGCACCCGATGGGGTTTTTCGAAAAGTCTTTTGAAAATACTATGTCCCCATCACCATGCATATTCCCGTCCATTTTTGCGTAGCACTACTTTAGCATCCTATCTACTCCCACCGGCATAACCCTCATAAGAAGGTAGGGTCATGCACAATGCAAGTATCAACGAGGAAGTACGGTGGCAAACCATGAAAGTGGTTACCACCTCATCATGATTCCGTTGCAACAACAATATGGTGCTATATGACATGCATAAAAAGGGTTTCATAGACATGGTCAAAGGGCTGCTTGCCTGGCTCAACGAAGTCTTCTGGGTCTTCAAACTCTTCTGGTCCAAGTCCTTCGTCAGCAACGCAATCTATCGTTGCAAAATAATAATGAGAAAAATAAGGCAATAATAAAACAGAAAAACCAAAGTGCTCAGAAAAATGTCAACTCATTTTTGTTAAATACTAGTGTCGGTGTACTAGATTAGGGGTACCCTAGTACCCCGAACTTGTGCACGGGCAGTTGCAGCACCCCGCGGCAAAGGCTTGCCGGGTGATCGCCAAGATCCCCCAAGGTTCCCTTGGAGCCATCCAAGAACAAAGTATTTAAGCTAAGGAGACAAGACCCCGGCAAGAGGAGCTTGCCGGGAAGGCCAACCAAGACGCTCCAATGGACTTGCCGCGACGCGCCACGCGCTCCGGCAAGGCGACAAGGCCCCGGCAAGAGGAGCTTGCTGGGAAGACAAACCAAGGTACCTCGAAGCCCGGTGAGCGACAAGCTTCCGGACTCGACAAGATAACAACAGCGGCAAGGCGCTTGCCGCGGCAGGCGGCCACTCTGCGCCCACGCTCCAGCGTATCCACCAACGTGTCGATCTGGGGGCCTCTCCGTGCGTGCGTGGCGGGAGGCTGTGCAGCCAGCGGTGTGCAGTGGCATGCGAAGCTGACAAGATCGCCATCGTGGCGAACGGTGGCACCCCTAACGGTCCTTTTCTGCACTGTTCGGGTGACTCAGACGGGCATTTAATGACCTTGTCCCCTGCCGTCAGGGTTAGGTAGGGTGCACTGTACAAGCAACTGTATCAACTACCTTGCTTTTTACGTTTTTACCCTCCTCTGCATTGCCACCTGTCGGTGACCCCTTTAGCGTATAAAAGGAGGCCCATGCGCAACGTAGAGGGGGTTCGGCTCATAGGTTCGAAGCTCAGAGAGTTTGCTTCGATCGATCCGTAGCCCAGAGAACATTGCACTCTCACTTGGGAGAGCAAGAACACCAGATAATACAACCAGACAAGCAGCAGTAGGAGTGTTATCTCTCCGGAGAGCTCCGAAGGCGGGTAAACTGCTCGTGTGCCTCGCCTCGATCTGCTCTTCGTGCGATCTCCGCCCCCCGCCGAACCGAAAGGGGCCCGGTCCACCGGCCCCATAGGTGTTCGAGGATCAGTTTCCCCGACATCTTTGGCGCGCCAGGTAGGGGGGCGTCGAGATTGTGTGAACCTGATCCGGTGTTCACACGAGCTAGATCTTCATTCCCTTCATCAACATGCCACCGAAGAAGAAGACTTCGGCCGCAGCTGCTCCGTCCACGTCATTTCCGCCACCGTTGGAGCAAACAGGTGGTGGAGTGGACGCCGGCGGAAGAACAGCCGTCGATGAGGGTGCTCACAGTGCTGCCAAGTCCAAGGACAAGGCTGCACAAACCTCGGCGACTGTACATGTTCCGCGCCACTCTCAGGAGGCGCAAGATCAGCAGCACCATGGCGCTCGCAGCACCATGCGCATGATAGACCAAGGCCAAGCTGGTGGATCTCGGGGCGCTCAAGACCAGCATGCACGCCAGCATGCTGGCACGAGCGGGGCACGGTCGCCTGGGCGGGATACTGCTCCTTCTAACATAGTTAGAAGTTCGAGCACGTCCCGCTCCTCGCGCCGTCCGCCACTGCCACCCACCACCCCAGCAGAAGCTTTGGCGCGAGCTCAACTTCTCCTAGATTACCCTCCAACGTCGGACAAGATCGACGAATGGAGGGCCACCATCCAGAGTCTCATCGGCTATGCCAACGGCGACACTCCAGGCGGCCGAGCGCGTCGCCGCCGCGGCAGGACCGCCGGACGCGAGCCGGTGGCGATGACGGGCGAAGGTGCAACTACCATGCAATCACCGCCCCGAAGGCCAAGATCGCCGACTCGCCGGATCCACCTCGACAGCGACTCCACCGCCTCGTCGGATCCACGAGCTCGTCGTGATCAGCGCCAAGTCCTTCATGATCGACAACAAGAAGACGCTCGAACTCGCATCGAGCGCCGAAGAGAAGCGCGACGTCAATCTGACAAGCGCGCTGGGCCCTCTGTTGACATGCATGCGCCACGGGAACCAGACGATCTGCCGTATGCGATAGGTTGTCCTGCGTTCACTCGTGAGCTGCGGCAAGTCCAGTGGCCCAGCACAAAGAACTTCAAGCCAGACGTACCGGAGAAGTATGACGGCAAGACGCATCCGTCAGAGTTCCTCAGCATCTACACCATTGCGGTGCAAGCTGCCGGGGGACGAGATGACAAGATCCTTGCCAACTACTTCCCGCTGGTACTCAAGCCCAATGTCAGATCCTGGCTCATGCACTTGCCGGACAACTCCATATCCTCTTGGGCTGATCTGTGCCATCAGTTTGTCGGCGCCTTTACAGGCGGACACAAGCCTCATGGCCAGGAGAGTGATCTTCATCTGCTCGCCCAGAAGGAAGGAGAACCTTTGCGCAAGTACATCCAAAGATTCAGTAGTGTGCAGCACAACATCCCAAACGTCCACCCTGCCGCGGTGATCAGCGCGTTCCATCAGAACGTGCGGAACCGCAGGATGCGGGAGGAAATGGCTATGTGCAAGATCAGGGACGTCAGTGAGTTATATGCACTGGCCGACAAGTGCGCGCGTGCTAAGGAAGGGAGGAGACTCCCCGGAGAAAATATAGGAGCGGGAGGATCTGACAGCGAAGATGCCGCCCCGACAAGGAAAACCCGGCGGCGGAACAACAGAAGGAGGAAAGGCAAAGAAGTGCTAGTTGTTGAGCAGTCCGGCAACGGTGGCGGCGCCAAGGAAGCCAAAGCTGGTGACTCCGGCAAGGAGGTTGCCGCGGAGGTGGCGGTCGCCGACAAGGAGGACAGCACCAACAAGTAGTATTGCAAGATTCACCGCACCAAGGGCCATGATCTTCAGAACTGCAAAAGGGTCGAGCAGCTTGTTGAGCAACAGAAAGCTGAATACGAGCGGCGTGACAAGGAGAAGGCCCAGGAAGGAACTGGTGGATCCGGCAAGAAACGGCCCGGCTGAGGAGGACGCCGCGGCAAGGCCAAGAAGCGGCAAGGAGACAGACCTCCTCGCGGCCGCGACAAGGATGAAGATGACGGCGACGATGAAGATATGGATGATGAGGAGACTGACGAGCAGGAATTCCAGAAAGCCATAGATGTCTTGTGCGTTGACGGTGGTGCTTCTCTGCATGCCTCGCACCGCCAGCTCAAGCAGTGGGTGCGAGAAGTTAATGCAGCAGAACCACCCGTTGTGTCACGCAAGCCTCTGAAATGGTCCGGCACGCCTATCATCTTTGATATTGAGGACCACCCAGATCGCATAACTGTGGTCGGGTGCTTGCCGATGTTGGTGTCACCAACAATCCGCAACCTCAAGGTCACTAAGATGCTAGTTGACGGCGGGGCCGGCTTAAATCTGATCTCCTCCGCAGTGCTCCAGAAGCTCCAGATCCCTGACAGCGAGCTCGAAGAGACCGGCACATTTCAAGGAATCAACCCAGGAAGGAGCAAGCCAAAGGGAAAGATCACGTTGCCAGTAACATTTGGCAGTGAGCTGAACTTCAGCACTGAGAGGGTCATGTTTGACGTTGCCGACATTCCATTACCTTACAATGGAATCCTTGGCCGTCCGGCACTCGCCAAGTTCATGGCTGCCTCTCACTATGCGTACAACGTACTAAAAATGCCAGGCCCAATAAGTGTCATCTCTGTCCCTGGCGACAAGAAGGATGCTCTTATCTGTGCCGACAAGATCTACCAGGAAGCAGCAGCTGCAGCAGAACAAAGGACACTTGCCGCTGAAGCTCCCGGGGGGAAGAAGAAGACCAAGTCCGGCAAGAGCTCTGATGCCCACTCCGGCAAGTGCACCTCTTTGGAGTGCTGCGCTACCGTCGAGGACGCACCATCGAGCTCCACCGGCAAGTGCAAGAAGGCGATGGCAGCTCCACCTGCGACTAAGAAGGTGTCCGCCAAGGAGGATGGCACTGGTGGTACCTTCACCATCAGCGCCACTCTTGACCCCAAATAGGAAAGCGCGCTCGTTGCTTTCCTGCGGGCGAATGTCGACGTGTTTGCGTGGCAACCGTCTGATATCCCCGGTGTTCCCAGGAAAGTGATTGAGCACCACCTTGCCGTCTGTCCTCATGCGTGGCCCGTCAAGCAGAGGGTCAGGAAGCAGGCAGTTGAGCGCCAAGAGTTCATCACAGAAGAAATCAAGAAGTTGGAAGCAGCAGGCCTTGTCAGAGGAGTACTCCATCCCACGTGGTTGGCCAATCCTGTTGTTGTGCGCAAGGCTAACGGGAAATGGAGGCTTTGTATTGACTTCACTGATGTTAATAAAGCTTGTCCCAAAGACCCATTTCCCTTGCCGCGTATTGACCAGATTGTTGACTCCACAACCGGATGTGATTTGCTTTCATTTCTTGATGCATACTCAGGATATCATCAGATCTTCATGGCAGAAGAAGATGAAGAGAAAACCGCATTTATCACCCTGTGTGGCACATACTGCTTCGTACGGATGCCTTTCGGTTTGAAGAATGCTGGTTCAACATTCGCAAGGGTAGTTCACCATGCTCTTGAGCCACAAATACACAGAAATCTGGAAGCTTACATGGATGACATAGTGGTCAAGAGCAAGGACAAAGCGACCTTGATTCAAGATTTAGATGAAACATTTGCGAACCTACGCAAGATCAACCTCAAGCTTAACCCCGAGAAGTGCGTGTTTGGAGTCCCTTCTGGCAAGCTTCTCGGGTTCTTCGTGTCTCAGCGGGGGATTGAAGCCAATCCCGACAAGATCAAAGCCATCGAGCAGATCGAAGCGCCAAAGCGCGTCAAGGATGTACGAAGGCTTGCCGGCTGCGTGGCTGCTCTCAGCAGGTTTATCTCTAGATCTGCTGAGCGCGCCCTGCCATTTTTCAAAATTTTGAAAAAGGCAGGTCCAATGAGATGGACTCCGGAAGCGGAGGCTGCGCTGCAGGACTTGAAGAGATACCTGTCCTCCACTCCAATGCTTGTCGCACCTAAGCCGCAAGAGAAGTTGTTGCTGTATATAGCAGCAACCAATCAAGTGGTTAGTGCTGCGTTAGTGGCGGAGAGGGAGGCGGATGATGAGCCAGGAACCACGGCAGATCCATCCAGCGACAAGCAGGGGGCTTCGCCGACAAGCTCTGGTCCCGACAAGCATGAGCTTGCGCAGGAGCATGATAAGATGCCAAGGAGAATGGTGCAGCGCCCAGTCTACTTTGTCAGTTCTCTTCTGCAGGGAGCTAGATCAAGGTACTCTGGTGTGCAGAAGTTGCTTTTTGGCCTCCTCATGGCCTCGAGAAAGCTGCGCCATTACTTCCAAGCACATGAGATCACAGTCGTCACTCGCTTTCCGCTGAAGAGGATACTGCAAAATCCAGAAGCAACAGGCAGGATTGTCGAGTGGGCGCTGGAATTGTCAAGCTTTGGCCTCAAGTTTGAGAGCACCTCAACTATCCAAAGCAGAGCGTTGGCAGAGTTCATAGCAGAGTGGACGCCAACCCTAGATGAAGAAATTCCAGAAACGAGCATCCCCGTCAAAGAGGCAAGCAAAGAGTGGCTGATGTACTTTGATGGAGCCTTCTCGCTGCAAGGCGCCGGTGCAGGCGTGCTGCTTGTCGCACCCACCGGAGAGCACCTCAAGTACATAGTCCAGATGCACTTTCCCAAGGAGCAAGCAACCAACAACACTGCAGAATATGAAGGATTGCTTGCCGATCTCAGAATCGCAGCAGACCTTGGGATTAAGAAGCTCATTGTCAGGGGTGACTCACAGCTTGTCGTCCGACAAGTGAACAAGAACTACCAGAGTCCGTTGATGGAAGCGTATGTCGATGAAGTGAGGAAGCTAGAGGAGCACTTTGACGGCCTACAAATGGAGCATATCCCAAGAGCTCAGAATGATATTGCCGATGGCCTGTCAAAGTGCGCCGCACTAAAGTTACCTGTGGAACCAGGGATCTTTGTGCTTAAGTTGACTCAACCATCCGTAACACCATCAACTGGACAAAGCAAAAAGAGGAAGTTGGTTTCTGGTGACTACTTTCCGGCAGAGCTCCCCGAAGCCGCCGCCAAGAAAGTCCCCAAGATCAACACCACAGATGCTGAGGGGCAGTCTGCTCCGGCAAGCCTTATGGTTTGTTCCGTTGAAGCAGACGCTCCCGACAAGTTTTGCTCCGGCAAGCTTGCCGGGGAACATCAAGCTCCGGCAGGACCGCAAGTCCTTGCCGTAGAAGCAGATGTTCCCGCAGCAGCAGATGTGCCTTTAGTCCTTGTTGTTGAGGCACAAGCTCCAGCATGGGCACAGCACATTGTCCATTTCCTTCAGACAGGAGAACTTCCCGAAGAGCAAGAAGAAGCGGAAAGAGTAGCCCGGCAGTCAAGTATGTACCAGTTTGTCGATGGCATACTGTACAGAAGAAGACTCAACGGTGTGAAATTGAAGTGTATTCGCCGGGAAGATGGACAAAAGCTGTTGGCAGAGATACATGGAGGCATATGTGGCCACCACATAGGCGCAAGAGCACTTGCCGGCAAAGCTTTCCGGCAAGGCTTCTTTTGGCCAACAGCCCTCCAGGATGCAACTGCACAAGTAACCAAGTGTGAAGCGTGCCAGTTCCACTCCAAACAGATACACCAGCCAGCTCAAGCTCTCCAGACGATCCCTTTATCCTGGCCATTTTCGGTCTGGGGGCTCGATATCCTCGGCCCCTTCCCCCGAGCTGTCGGGGGCTTTGAGTACTTGTACGTCGCAATCGACAAGTTCACAAAGTGGCCGGAAGTGCAACCAGTGAGGAAGGTGACAACACAGTCAGCAGTCAAGTTCTTCAGGTCAATTGTTTGCCGTTTCGGGATCCCTAACAGGATCATCACCGACAACGGCACGCAATTCACGAGCCGCACCTTCATGCAGTACGTCCAAGACCTTGGCGCCAAGGTCTGCTTCGCTTCTGTTGCTCATCCGAGAAGCAACGGTCAAGCAGAGAGGGAAAATGCTGAAGTGCTGCGCGGGCTCAAGACCAGAACTTTCGACAGGCTGCACAGGTGCGGAAGGAACTGGATCGAGGAGCTGCCGGTGGTTCTTTAGTCGATCAGAACGACGCCAAATCGAGCCACTGGCCAGACACCTTTCGCTCTAGTCTATGGAGCAGAGGCAGTTCTCCCCATGGAACTCGTATACGGATCACCTCGAGTGCTCGCTTATGATGAGCTTGAGCAAGAGCAGCTGCGGCAAGACGACGCGCTGCTCCTCGAGGAAGATCATCTTCAGGCTGCTGTACGAGCTGCTCGATACCAGCAAGCTTTGCGCCGCTGTCATAGCCGCAAAGTTAAAGCCAGAAGCTTCGAGGAAGGCGACCTTGTTCTTCGGCGCGTTCAATCCGCCAAGAATTCCAACAAGTTGACGCCGAAGTGGGAAGGCTCTTATCGGGTGAGACAAGTCACAAGGCCTGGCGCTGTCCGCCTTGAGACAAAAGATGGCATTCTAGTGAGCAACTCCTGGAACATAGAACATCTTCGTAAGTTTTTCCCATAAGGCGCGGTTGCCGGAACCCGTTCCGGCAACCACCTTTTGTATAAGTCTTGCCGCTGTTGCATGTAATCCTTTGTACAAAGCCGGGCGCAGATCCCGTGCATAAGTAAAAACCTATGTGCTCCGCACAGCTTGTCCATTTCATGCATTAGTTCCTTTCTTGCATGTGATTATCTGACACTTTGTGCAGCACTTACATCCGGTAAGCAGTAACGAGCAGAAGTGCTCCATATTATTATTTTCTCTTCTTTCCTTTTCTTCTAAAGAAAAAGAAGGTTCTCCCGCACACAAGTTTGCCGGGGGGAAAGGAGAAGATTGTGGTATGAGCCAGGCGTCGCTCAAGCAAGGACCTGCCTTACCAGGAAGCAAATAACAGAAAAGCTAAGTTGCCAAAGTTTGAGCAATCACTTTTTAAAATTTTTGAGTTATCTTCCTCGAACGACCCTGCTTTGTATGGAAAACCTGTGCACGGAGGAACCAACTCGTGGCTAGTTGCGCCCTTACTTTGTTTCGAGTCCGCTCAACAGCTTAAGCGTGCTGCATCTAGTCACGACAAGGTTTCTTGTCGGAAGCAGCACCGCCAGCAGGCTGCTGAAGTTCCGCACTCAGCGCTCGCGGCTCGGGCGCCTGCGCCGACAAGTTCCCTGGAAGCGTAGGGTGAAAACATACAAAGGGAGGAATCCAGTAGAGGAAATAACATTGCAATTGATAACAGAAAAAAAGTTATATTACAAAGATAACTTGTCGCAGCTCTAACAGACTGTTTTCATGACATGACTAGCAGCGACAAGGGAAAAGAAGAAATGGGCGGCCTAGTCTACGCGCCCGCCCTCGACTCGCTTGATCTCGCTCACCTTGTCCACAATGGGTGCGACAAGGGCCTTGAGTGCGTCCAGATCGGCGTCAGGCGGCAAGGATCGGAGGACGTTGGTGAAGCTGAGGCCTGGATTGCGGAAGGCCACGTTCATCAGCACCTTCTGGAGAACCCCAACACAGATTTTGCGTGACTCGTCGGCCAGCTGCTTCGGGATCCGCTCCCGGAGCCGCTGGAGTGCCGTCGCCACGCCCTTGAAGAATAGACTGAGCTTGGCGCTGGGTTGAAGGCTCTCGTCGGAAGGATACCCAAAGTCCTCCATCCCCAGCTGCGCCAGCTCCTCGTTGATGATGGCGGCAGTGTTCACCAGACCCTCGGTCCAGTGCTCCACTGTGTCTCTGAAGGAGTTTTGGGTGACTGCAATGCTCTCCAGCAGCGCCGCGTCAGCCTTGACCTTCTCTGCCAAGGTCTTCTCCCGCTCCTTGGCGGCCTCCAGCGTCTGCGTCAGCGTGGCCAGCTTCAGCTCCAGATCTGATTTGGAATCCTTGGCGGCGCTGAGCTCCTTGCCCCTCTCAGCAAGAAGGCCTTGCAGTTCACCATGGGCAGCGGCATCCTTCTCGCGCTCACGCTTGAGCACGGCAATCTCCTCGCCACTCTTCCCAATTTCGGCCTCCAGCCGCGCCACCTTCTCCTCTAGTTCCCTCTTGGCGGCCTCTGTAGTTGCCGCGACATCCTTTGCCTCCTTGAGCGCCCCGCCAAGTGCTCGCTCACGCTCGGCGAGCTCTTCCTCATAGCTGTCGAGGTGGGCCTTCTGCTGCACTAGCTCGCCTTCCCGCGCGGACTGCTTCTCGGCAGCAAGCCTTTGTTCCTCCTCAGCCACGGCCTTCTCGAGAAGAAAGGCCGTGCGCTCCTCGTCTACTCGCTCCCGCTCCTGCGCCAGGGACCGGAGAGCTTCTTGATTTTGGCTCCGGAGCTCTTCCGCACGCTTCTCCATGTCAACTCCCGCCTTTGCGACAAGCGCTTCCCGGGAAGCCAGCTTGGCTTGCCGGGTGCGGTAGAGTGACAGCAGCTTCCGCAGTAGCTGCTCCTCCTCAGGCTCGCCGCTGCTGCTGTCGGGCGCGTCAACCAATGACAGCCCAGCAGAGGCGAGCACCTCCCCGTCAAAAGTCTCCCCCTCGAATGGCGCCCTGGAGCTTGACGCCCAGGGTAGCTTGATGAAGATGTCGTCACCGGCCTGCAAGTAGGCGCCGGGCTGGGGCTCCTCGGAGCCCGGCTCCGCATTAGCAGCAGAGGGTTCGGCGGTCGGTGCAGCGCCCGGCGCTCTTGCGGCCTCAGGGTCGTCAGTGCGATCGCCCGACCCCTCGCCGTCTTCCGCAGCAGCAGCCCCGGCAGCCTCCTCGCCGGCGGTCACATTAGCACCGGCACCTTCCTCGCCGGTGCCCTCTGTCTCCATTGGCTCAGCCGAAGATGGGTCTGAAGAACGAAGAGGGGAGGAAAATCAATCAGAAAATTCAAGAAAAGAAAAATAGAAAAAGCAGAAACTAAGGAAAAGTTTTTGAGCAAGTGGATTACCTGCGCCAAGATCTTCAGTTACGGCCTCGGTCGCCGCAGGATCAGCAGTGCCGTCCCTTGCCGGAGAGTCCCCCCTTGCCGGAGAGTCCCCCCTTGCTGGAGAGCGCTCCCTTGCCGGGGACTCCTCCCTTGGCGGCGCAGTCGGAGCAGGTGGCGCTTCGGGATCGGCCTCCGGGCGCTCCTGATGAGGCTGCTCTGCTCCTGCACAAGTCAACAAGCACGATATCAACAAAGGAAAAAGCACTCAAGCGCGCCCGACAGCAGAAGGATAAACTATGAACTTACGCTGGGGGCTGCGCTAGGGGCTGCTCCGAAGATGCCTCATGGCCAGGAGAGTGATCTTCATGTGCTCGCCCAGAAGGAAGGAGAACCTTTGCGCAAGTACATCCAAAGACGTCCACCCTGCCGCGGTGATCAGCGCATTCCATCAGAACGTGCGGAACCGCAGGATGCGGGAGGAAATGGCTATGTGCAAGATCAGGGATGTCAGTGAGTTATATGCACTGGCCGACAAGTGCGCGCGTGCTAAGGAAGGGAGGAGACTCCCCGGAGAAAATATAGGAGCGGGAGGATCTGACAGCGAAGATGCCGCCCCGACAAGGAAAACCTGGCGGCGGAACAACAGAAGGAGGAAAGGCAAAGAAGTGCTAGTTGTTGAGCAGTCCGGCAACCGTGGCGGCGCCAAGGAAGCCAAAGCTGGTGACTCCGGCAAGGAGGTTGCCGCGGAGGTGGCGGTCGCCGACAAGCAGGACGACACCAACAAGCAGTATTGCAAGATTCACCGCACCAAGGGCCATGATCTTCAGAACTGCAAAAGGGTCGAGCAGCTTGTTGAGCAACAGAAAGCTGAATACGAGCGGCGTGACAAGGAGAAGGCCCAGGAAGGAACTGGTGGATCCGGCAAGAAACGGCCCGGCCGAGGAGGACACCGCGGCAAGGCCAAGCAGCGGCAAGGAGACAGACCTCCTCGCGGCCGCGACAAGGATGAAGATGACGGCGACGATGAAGATATGGATGATGAGGAGACTGATGAGCAGGAATTCCAGAAAGCCATAGATGTCTTGTGCGTTGACGGTGGTGCTTCTCTGCATGCCTCGCACCGCCAGCTCAAGCAGTGGGTGCGAGAAGTTAATGCAGCAGAACCACCCGTTGAGTCACGCAAGCCTCTGAAATGGTCCGGCACGCCTATCATCTTTGATATTGAGGACCACCCAGATCGCATAACTGCGGTCGGGTGCTTGCCGATGTTGGTGTCACCAACAATCCGCAACCTCAAGGTCACTAAGATGCTAGTTGACGGTGGGGCCGGCTTAAATCTGATCTCCTCCGCAGTGCTCCAGAAGCTCCAGATCCCTGACAGCGAGCTCGAAGAGACCGACACATTTCAAGGAATCAACCCGGGAAGGAGCAAGCCAAAGGGAAAGATGACATTGCCGGTAACATTTGGCAGTGAGCTGAACTTCAGGACTGAGAGGGGCACATTTGACGTTGCCGACATTCCATTACCTTACAATGGAATCCTTGGCCGTCCGGCACTCGCCAAGTTCATGGCTGCCTCTCACTATGCGTACAACGTACTAAAAATGCCAGGCCCAATAAGTGTCATCTCTGTCCTTGGCGACAAGAAGGATGCTCTTATCTGTGCCGACAAGATCTACCGGGAAGCAGCAGCTGCAGCAGAACGAAGGACACTTGCCGCTGAAGCTCCCGGGAGGAAGAAGAAGACCAAGTCCGGCAAGAGCTCTGATGCCCACTCCGGCAAGCGCACCTCTTCGGAGTGCTGCGCTACTGTCGAGGACGCACCATCGAGCTCCACCGGCAAGTGCAAGAAGGCGATGGCAGCTCCACCTGCGACTAAGAAGGTGTCCGCCAAGGAGGATGGCACTGGTGGTACCTTCACCATCAGCGCCACTCTTGACCCCAAATAGGAAAGCGCGCTCGTTGCTTTCCTGCGGGCGAATGTCGACGTGTTTGCGTGGCAACCGTCTGATATCCCTGATGTTCCCAGGAAAGTGATTGAGCACCACCTTGCCGTCTGTCCTCATGCGCGGCCCGTCAAGCAGAGAGTCAGGAAGCAGGCAGTTGAGCGCCAAGAGTTCATCGCAGAAGAAATCAAGAAGTTGGAAGCAGCAGGCCTTGTCAGAGGAGTACTCCATCCCACGTGGTTGGCCAATCCTGTTGTTGTGCGCAAGGCTAACGGGAAATGGAGGCTTTGTATTGACTTCACTGATGTTAATAAAGCTTGTCCCAAAGACCCATTTCCCTTGCCGCGTATTGACCAGATTGTTGACTCCACAGCCGGATGTGATTTGCTTTCATTTCTTGATGCATACTCAGGATATCATCAGATCTTCATGGCACAAGAAGATGAAGAGAAAACCGCATTTATCACCCCGTGTGGCACATACTGCTTCGTACGGATGCCTTTCGGTTTGAAGAATGCTGGTTCAACATTCGCAAGGGTAGTTCACCATGCTCTTGAGCCACAAATACACAGAAATGTGGAAGCTTACATGGATGACATAGTGGTCAAGAGCAAGGACAAAGCGACCTTGATTCAAGATTTAGATGAAACATTTGCGAACCTACGCAAGATCAACCTCAAGCTTAACCCCGAGAAGTGCGTGTTTGGAGTCCCTTCTGGCAAGCTTCTCGGGTTCTTCGTGTCTCAGCGGGGGATTGAAGCCAATCCCGACAAGATCAAAGCCATCGAGCAGATCAAAGCGCCAAAGCGCGTCAAGGATGTACGAAGGCTTGCCGGCTGCGTGGCTGCTCTCAGCAGGTTTATCTCTAGATCTGCTGAGCGCGCCCTGCCATTTTTCAAAATTTTGAAAAAGGCAGGTCCAATGAGATGGACTCCGGAAGCGGAGGCTGCGCTGCAGGACTTGAAGAGATACCTGTCCTCCACTCCAATGCTTGTCGCACCTAAGCCGCAAGAGAAGTTGCTGCTGTATATAGCAGCAACCAATCAAGTGGTTAGTGCTGCGTTAGTGGCGGAGAGGGAGGTGGATGATGAGCCAGGAACCACGGCAGATCCATCCAGCGACAAGCAGGGGGCTTCGCCGACAAGCTCTGGTCCCGACAAGCATGAGCTTGCGCAGGAGCATGATAAGATGCCAAGGAGAATGGTGCAGCGCCCAGTCTACTTTGTCAGTTCTCTTCTGCAGGGAGCTAGATCAAGGTACTCTGGTGTGCAGAAGTTGCTTTTTGGCCTCCTCATGGCCTCGAGAAAGCTGCGCCATTACTTCCAAGCACATGAGATCACAGTCGTCACTCGCTTTCCGCTGAAGAGGATACTGCAAAATCCAGAAGCAACAGGAAGGATTGTCGAGTGGGCGCTGGAATTGTCAAGCTTTGGCCTCAAGTTTGAGAGCACCTCAACTATCCAAAGCAGAGCGTTGGCAGAGTTCATAGCAGAGTGGACGCCAACCCTAGATGAAGAAATTCTAGAAACGAGCATCCCCGTCAAAGAGGCAAGCAAAGAGTGGCTGATGTACTTTGATGGAGCCTTCTCGCTGCAAGGCGCCGGTGCAGGCGTGCTGCTTGTCGCACCCACCGGAGAGCACCTCAAGTACATAGTCCAGATGCACTTTCCCAAGGAGCAAGCAACCAACAACACTGCAGAATATGAAGGATTGCTTGCCGATCTCAGAATCGCAGCAGACCTTGGGATTAAGAAGCTCATTGTCAGGGGTGACTCACAGCTTGTCGTCCGACAAGTGAACAAGAACTACCAGAGTCCGTTGATGGAAGCGTATGTCGATGAAGTGAGGAAGCTAGAGGAGCACTTTGACGGCCTACAAATGGAGCATATCCCAAGAGCTCAGAATGATATTGCCGATGGCCTGTCAAAGTGCGCCGCACTAAAGTTACCTGTGGAACCAGGGATCTTTGTGCTTAAGTTGACTCAACCATCCGTAACACCATCAACTGGACAAAGCAAAAAGAGGAAGTTGGTTTCTGGTGACTACTTTCCGGCAGAGCTCCCCGAAGCCGCCGCCAAGAAAGTCCCCAAGATCAACACCACAGATGCTGAGGGGCAGTCTGCTCCGGCAAGCCTTATGGTTTGTTCCGTTGAAGCAGACGCTCCTGACAAGTTTTGCTCCGGCAAGCTTGCCGGGGAACATCAAGCTCCGGCAGGACCGCAAGTCCTTGCCGTAGAAGCAGATGTTCCCGCAGCAGCAGATGTGCCTTTAGTCCTTGTTGTTGAGCCACAAGCTCCAGCATGGGCATAGCACATTGTCCATTTCCTTCAGACAGGAGAACTTCCCGAAGAGCAAGAAGAAGCGGAAAGAGTAGCCCGACAGTCAAGTATGTACCAGTTTGTCGATGGCATACTGTACAGAAGAAGACTCAACGGTGTGAAATTGAAGTGTATTCGCCGGGAAGATGGACAAAAGCTGTTGGCAGAGATACATGGAGGCATATGTGGCCACCACATAGGCGCAAGAGCACTTGCCGGCAAAGCTTTCCGGCAAGGCTTCTTTTGGCCAACAGCCCTCCAGGATGCAACTGCACAAGTAACCAAGTGTGAAGCGTGCCAGTTCCACTCCAAACAGATACACCAGCCAGCTCAAGCTCTCCAGACGATCCCTTTATCCTGGCCATTTTCGGTCTGGGGGCTCGATATCCTCGGCCCCTTCCCCCGAGCTGTCGGGGGCTTTGAGTACTTGTACGTCGCAATCGACAAGTTCACAAAGTGGCCGGAAGTGCAGCCAGTGAGGAAGGTGACAGCACAGTCAGCTGTCAAGTTCTTCAGGTCAATTGTTTGCCGTTTCGGGATCCCTAACAGGATCATCACCGACAACGGCACGCAATTCACGAGCCGCACCTTCATGCAGTACGTCCAAGACCTTGGCGCCAAGGTCTGCTTCGCTTCTGTTGCTCATACGAGAAGCAACGGTCAAGCAGAGAGGGCAAATGCTGAAGTGCTGCACGGGCTCAAGACCAGAACTTTCGACAGGCTGCACAGGTGCGGAAGGAACTGGGTCGAGGAGCTGCCGGTGGTTCTTTGGTCGATCAGAACGACGCCAAATCGAGCCACTGGCCAGACACCTTTCGCTCTAGTCTATGGAGCAGAGGCAGTTCTCCCCACGGAACTCGTATACGGATCACCTCGAGTGCTCGCTTATGATGAGCTTGAGCAAGAGCAGCTGCGGCAAGACAACGCGCTGCTCCTCGAGGAAGATCGTCTTCAGGCTGCTGTACGAGCTGCTCGATACCAGCAAGCTTTGCGCCGCTATCATAGCCGCAAAGTTAAAGCCAGAAGCTTCGAGGAAGGCGACCTTGTTCTTCGGCGCGTTCAATGCGCCAAGAATTCCAACAAGTTGACGCCAAAGTGGGAAGGCCCTTATCGGGTGAGACAAGTCACAAGGCCTGGCGCTGTCCGCCTTGAGACCGAAGATGGCATTCCAGTGAGCAACTCCTGGAACATAGAACATCTTCGTAAGTTTTTCCCATAAGGCGCGGTTGCCGGAACCCGTTCCGGCAACCACCTTTTGTACAAGTCTTGCCGCTGTTGCATGTAATCCTTTGTACAAAGCCGGGCGCAGATCCCGTGCATAAGTAAAAACCTATGTGCTCCGCACAGCTTGTCCATTTCATGCATTAGTTCCTTTCTTGCATGTGATTATCTGACACTTTGTGCAGCACTTACATCCGGTAAGCAGTAACGAGCAGAAGTGCTCCATATTATTATTATTTTCTCTTCTTTCCTTTTCTTCTAAAGAAAAAGAAGGTTCTCCCGCACACAAGTTTGCCGGGGGGAAAGGAGAAGATTGTGGTATGAGCCAGGCGTCGCTCAAGCAAGGACCTGCCTTACCAGGAAGCAAATAACAGAAAAGCTAAGTTGCCAAAGTTTGAGCAATCACTTTTTAAAATTTTTGAGTTATCTTCCTCGAACGACCCTGCTTTGTATGGAAAACCTGTGCGCGGAGGAACCAACTCGTGGCTAGTTGCGCCCTTACTTTGTTTCGAGTCCGCTCAACAGCTTAAGCGTGCTGCATCTAGTCACGACAAGGTTTCTTGTCGGAAGCAGCGCCGCCAGCAGGCTGCTGAAGTTCTGCACTCAGCGCTCGCGGCTCGGGCGCCTGCGCCGACAAGTTCCCCGGAAGCGTAGGGTGAAAACATACAAAGGGAGGAATCCAGTAGAGGAAATAACATTGCAATTGATAACAGAATAAAGTTATATTACAAAGATAACTTGTCGCAGCTCTAACAGACTGTTTTCATGACATGACTAGCAGCGACAAGGGAAAAGAAGAAATGGGCGGCCTAGTCTACGCGCCCGCCCTCGACTCGCTTGATCTCGCTCACCTTGTCCACAATAGGTGCGATAAGGGCCTTGAGTGCGTCCAGATCGGCGTCAGGCGGCAAGGATCGGAGGACGTTGGTGAAGCTGAGGCCTGGATTGCGAAAGGCCACCTTCATCAGCACCTTCCGGAGAACCCCAGCGCAGATTTTGCGTGACTCATCGGCCAGCTGCTTCGGGATCTGCTCCCGGAGCCGCTGGAGTGCTGTCGCTACGCCCTTGAAGAATAGACTGAGCTTGGCGCTGGGTTGAAGGCTCTCGTCGGAAGGATACCCAAAGTCCTTCATCCCCAGCTGCGCCAGCTCCTCGTTGATGACGGCGGCAGTGTTCACCAGACCCTCGGTCCAGTGCTCCACTGTGTCTCTGAAGGAGTTCTGGGTGACTGCAATGCTCTCCAGCAGCGCCGCGTCAGCCTTGACCTTCTCCGCCAAGGTCTTCTCCCGCTCCTTGGCGTCCTCCAGTGTCTGCATCAGCGTGGCCAGCTTCAGCTCCAGATCTGCTTTGGAATCCTTGGCGGCGCTGAGCTCCTTGCCCCTCTCAGCAAGAAGGCCTTGCAGTTCACCATGGGCAGCGGCATCCTTCTCGCGCTCACGCTTGAGCGCGGCAATCTCCTCGCCACTCTTCCCAATTTCGGCCTCCAGCCGCGCCACCTTCTCCTCTAGTTCCCTCTTGGCGGCCTCTGTAGTTGCCGCGGCATCCTTTGCCTCCTTGAGCGCCCCGCCAAGTGCTCGCTCGCGCTCGGCAAGCTCTTCCTCATAGCTGTCGAGGTGGGCCTTCCGCTGCACTAGCTCGCCTTCCCGCGCGGACTGCTTCTCGGCAGCAGGTCTTTGTTCCTCCTCAGCCTCGGCCTTCTCGAGAAGAAAGGCCGTGTGCTCCTCGTCTACTCGCTCCCGCTCTTGGGCCAGGGACCGGAGAGCTTCTTGATTTTGGCTCCGGAGCTCTTCCGCACGCTTCTCCATGTCAACTCCCGCCTTCGCGACAAGCGCTTCCCGGGAAGCCAGCTTGGCTTGCCGGGTGCGGTAGAGTGACAGCAGCTTCCGCAGTAGCTGCTCCTCCTTAGGCTCGCCGCTGCTGCTGCCGGGCGCGTCAACCAATGACAGCCCAGCAGAGGCGAGCACCTCCCCGTCAAAAGTCTCCCCCTCGACTGGCGCCCTGGAGCTCGACGCCCAGGGTAGCTTGATGAAGATGTCGTCACCGACCTGCAAGTAGGCGCCGGGCTGGGGCTCCTCAGAGCCCGGCTCCGCAGAAGCAGCAGAGGGTTCGGCGGTCGGTGTAGCGCCCGGCGCTCCTGCGGCCTCAGGGTCGTCAGTGCGATCGCCCGACCCCTCGCCGTCTTCTGCAGCAGCAGCCCCGGCGGCCTCCTCGCCGGCGGTCACATCAGCACCGGCACCTTCCTCGCCGGCGCCCTCTATCTCCATTGGCTCAGCCGAAGATGGGTCTGAAGAACGAAGAGGGGAGGAAAATCAATCAGAAAATCCAAGAAAAGAAAAACAGAAAAAGCAGAAACCAAGGAAAAGTTTTTGAGCAAGTGGATTACCTGCGCCAAGATCTTCAGTTACGGCCTCGGTCGCCGCAGGATCAGCAGTGCCGTCCCTTGCCGGAGAGTCCCCCCTTGCCGAAGAGTCCCCCCTTGCCGGAGAGCGCTCCCTTGCCGGGGACTCCTCCCTTGGCGGCGCAGTCGGAGCAGGTGGCGCTTCGGGATCGGCCTCCGGGCGCTCCTGATGAGGCTGCTCTGCTCCTGCACAAGTCAACAAGCACGATATCAACAAAGGAAAAAGCACTCAAGCGCGCCCGACAGCAGAAGGATAAACTATGAACTTACGCTGGGGGCTGCGCTGGGGGCTGCTCCGAGGAGTGATTGCCGGGTCCGTCAAGGTGGTCTCGGATCCACCTCCTGCCGACGCGATGGGGTCATCCTCGATGACGATCACCGCGGCCTTGGCCCTCTTCGCCGCTCTCTGGGCCAGTGTTCTGAAAAGAAAAGAGTCCAGATTGGAGCAAGTCAAATACAAGATATAAACAACAAGATTGAAGGATTATAAGAGCACCAAAGAAACTCACTCTTCTTCCTCCTCATCGGAGCTGAGCGCGGAAAGATCGAAGTCGGGCCCTCCTCCGGTGCGGCGAGGTGGAGGAGTAGGATCCCTTGCCCGCTTGGCGGGGGCGGCGGCGGTGGCCCGGGAAGGTCCCGCTCCAGTTGCCGCTGTTGCGTGAGGCGCTCCCGCGACAACATTGCTTGCCGCGGTAGAGCGCGTCGCGCGGCTCGGTGGCTGTAGAGCCGGCTGCCGCCCTGCTGCGTCCCCGGCCCTGCGAAGGCGCCTCCTTGGCGGGGCCGGGGGCTCCGCCTGCGGCAAGCTCTCTGAAGGTTCAACCTCCTCCTCGTCGGCCTCGCTCGATTCGGCTTCAGAACCGGCAGGCTCCTCCTCGCCCATGAACTCCGCGCGTTCGGCAAGGTTTGCCGCCTCTGCAGCCTCCGCCTCCTCCACAGTGAACCCAAACACACCCGCAGCAGCTGCGGCCGCAGCCTCTTCCGCCCTGGTAGCGATAAGCTGCAGCTCCTCGTGGTGGTGTCACAAGTGAGGCTCTTCTGCTCGTCAGCGCGGACCGGCAACTCCTCCAAGGTGTCGAAGAACGCTCGCACAACATCGTCCGCAGGCTCTTGCCAAGTCGGGACGATGCCGTGTGAATCACACAACGGCATCATGGCGCGGATCCGGTCAAGTGAAGAGTTATTGCACAAAGGAACTATGCCCCTCGGCAGTGTGAATGGGTGCTGAGGGTCGCGTTTGAATAACTCCAAGAGCATTGCATCCAACTCCAAGACAGTGAAGTTGTAGTTGAGGCCCAGCCGCAGCCTCATGATGTCCGCCGAATTCTTAAATTCCCAGGCGGGCCTCCTCCTCTCCTGCAGGGGGGCAATGCGGCGGCGGAGGAAATCTGCCCCGACAGCACCTACGGTGAGCCCGGCAAGCCTGAGGCGAAGAATCCTAGTGATGGCGATCTTCAGCCTCTCGTCTTCCGGGGCCATGTTGCTCCAGTCATTGCCGCGCACAATTGGGGTTTGGCGCACGGCGGTGAAGGGCTGTGGATCCTCCTCGACGATCCAACACCACTCCGCTCTCCACTCCTCCCACTTGCTGCGAAGCTCATCCTCCAAGTACGCCTCTTTATTGCCGATTCTCGAGACCCAGGTAATCCCTTCGGCAAGCGGCTCTCCTCTCTCTACCCGAGGTATGAAGAAGTGGCGGAAAAGGGCTACACTAGGGTGGACTCCGACAAAGTTTTCGCACAAGTGTGCGAAAACTGCCATGGTCAAGACAGCATTGGGGGTGAAGTCAAGGAGGCGGAAGCCATACGTGTTCATAATGTCACAAAAGAATTCCGAGAAGGGCAGGCAGAGCCCGCAGTAGAAGAATAGCGGGAAGAACGGGTACCCATTTGGAGCCGACTCCGAGGCAGCAGCCGGGAGTACCCTCGTGCGCGGATGCGCACGCGTCTCCGTCACCCAAAAGAGGTAGAAGTACTCCCTCAGCTCCTGCACTCCGAGCTGGGGGGTGAAGATCGCCCGCTCCTTCCGCAGCGCCGCGAGCCGCTGCGCCTCGGTCGACTTCACGCCTTTTCCCTTGTCGCCTTTCGGGGCCATGGCGGAGGTGGTGGAGA
>NC_041386.1:160726682-160794399 GCF_002162155.2 Triticum dicoccoides | reverse complement strand
GAGAAGAAGAGGGGAGCGGTGGAGTTTGTGAAGAAGGAGTAGCAGCAAGCAGCGAGGAGGAACAAACTGCCCCTGTTTCCTCTTCTTATAAAGAGGGACGGGGCGGACGTTTCGGCCTTCCGCTTAAACAACCACCCACGATCTCTCCCATGATGCCGCAATCAACGCGTGCCGTTATGGGAGAGTGCGGTGGATACGGAACAAGATTTAGCGTGGCCCAGCCCGCGTGTGCCCATGCCCTGTCTTGGGCCTGGCCCAACAGCGCTCGGCACCGCGTCTGGCCCAGGCCCGGGGGCTCCTATCGGTGTACTAGATTAGGGGTACCCTAGTACCCCAAACTTGTGCACGGGCAGTTGCAGCACCCCGCGGCAAAGGCTTGCCGGGTGATCGCCAAGATCCCCCAAGGTTCCCTTGGAGCCATCCAAGAACACAGTATTTAAGCTAAGGAGACAAGACCCCGGCAAGAGGAGCTTGCCGGGAAGGCCAACCAAGACGCTCCAATGGACTTGCCGTGACGCGCCACGCGCTCCGGCAAGGCGACAAGGCCCCGGCAAGAGGAGCTTGCCGGGAAGACAAACCAAGGTACCTCGAAGCCCGGTGAGCGACAAGCTTCCGGACCCGACAAGATAACAACAGCGGCAAGGCGCTTGCCGCGGCAGGCGGCCACTCTGCGCCCACGCTCTAGCGTATCCACCAACGTGTCGATCTGGGGGCCTCTCCGTGCGTGCGTGGCGGGAGGCTGTGCAGCCAGCGGTGCGCAGTGGCATGCGAAGCTGACAAGATCGCCATCGTGGCGAACGGTGGCGCCCCTAACGGTCCTTTTCTGCACTGTTTGGGTGACTCAGATGGGCATTTAATGACCTTGTCCCCTGCCGTCAGGGTTAGGTAGGGTGCACTGTACAAGCAACTGTATCAACTACCTCGCTTTTTACGTTTTTACCCTCCTCTGCGTTGCCACCTGTCGGTGACCCCTTTAGCGTATAAAAGGAGGCCCATGCGCAACGTAGAGGAGGTTCGGCTCATAGGTTCGAAGCTCAGACAGTTTGCTTCGATCGATCCGTAGCCCAGAGAACATTGCACTCTCACTTGGGAGAGCAAGAACACCAGATAATACAACCAGACAAGCAGCAGTAGGAGTGTTATCTCTCCGGAGAGCTCCGAAGCTGGGTAAACTGCTCGTGTGCCTCGCCTCGATCTGCTCTTCGTGCGATCTCCGCCCCCCGCCGAACCGAAAGGGGCCCGGTCCGCCGGCCCCATAGGTGTTCGACGATGCTTCGGGTGTCGATGGTTCCGGCCGTTCCCGGCTGCAAAAGAGTGGGGAAAGAGAGGGGAAGGGGTCAGTGGTGCTGCGTGGTTCCAGATCGAGAGAGAACGGGGGCGGAGGAGGCCTATACCGTACGAACACCAACGAGCCGAGGTGGCGGAGCTCGAGCTCGAGCGGCTCTGGGGACAAATGGGTGGTGCGGGAGGTGGATTAGGAGTGTGGGGGGAGCGACAGGGAGTGATAGAGAGGCTCGGGGTCGCCTTTTATAGGCTGGCCGAGGTCCACCGTAGGCGCGGCCTACGGGTGCCCGCGGGATCGGCTCGGGTGTCCGTTAGAGAGGGAATGGAGGGCTCGGGGGTGTTCATGAGAGTGGTCTAGGGTGCCAGGGAGAGAGAGGAGGAGCGGGGCGAGCTGCAGGCGGGCCATAGGAGCGGCGCGAGCATTGGCCGAACGGGGCGGCGTTCTAGCGCGAGCTGCAGGAGAGAGAGGAGGGCGCGGGAGCAAGTGGGAGGCCTGCTGGCGTGGAGCGGACGTCGAGGGGCATCGACTGGCACGCGGGGGAGGCTCGAGGTGGCCGGGAGGCACGGCATCAACGGCCGGGTGCCCTGCCAGGCGCTCCAGAGCGCGACTTTGGCCGGCATCCGCGGCTTTCCCACGTCCGCGCGCGTCCAGTTGCGTCTAGCAGCTGCAGGGGGCATGGGCAAAAGCTGGGGAGTGCCTTGGATGCTCTGGAAGGCTGAGAGGAGAGAGGGAGGTTGAGAGAGAGAGAGAGAGAGAGGAATCCACTGTCCAGAGAAGAAAAAATGGGGTTCTCCCCCCTTCATCATTGCTTCCTCAGGCAGCAAAGCACACAGGTGCTCGAGGGGGACTAGGAGGGGTCGTGGTAGAAAGTTGAGCCTACGGAGATTAGTGGAAGAGGCCAAAAATGGGATTTTTGTAAAGTGGCAGAAGGTGTTTGATGCTGGTTTGGGCAAGTAGATGGTTTCCATTTGCCATGAGACTCCACAGGGTGGAATGACACATATATATAGGGTCTTCCACCAATTTTGAGTTTATTTGGGCAAAGTTGCCAATGCAACTTTTGTAAACCCTAGAAATTAGCAGAAATGAACTTGTGCAGATCTAGTTGATCAAATCATTTCTTCTTGATGCACCACTTGGTGTAGTGGCCTCATTTGGTCATATGAACCTGATCACAAAAGTTGGGGTCAAGGAGAGAAAGTTGGTAGTACAAAGTTGTTCAAATTTGACTCTGGTCAGAGAGGGTTTTGGTGCATTTTGGTGAACCAAACTGACCTTAATTGAGATGAGGATTTTCAAGGTGACCACAATATGCATTTTTGACTGGCTGGATTTTCCTTGGATTTTTATGAAAATATTTCCTGTAGAAACATTTCAAATCCTTCAAATGGGCAGAAATAGTTTTGGGAGGTTTTGTCCAATATTTTGAACATGACCATGTGTTGAAACTCTTATATATGGAAAATATATGTCCACTGAGTTTCCCTGATTTTTGTCAAATATTTTTGAAACAATAAAATAATTGTTCCCTATTAAAGACCATTTTTGGCCTTAAGATAAAGCTTTTAGATAAAATAGGAAAATAAGTGTTAAAATTATATTTTTGTGGTTTATGGTAATCCTATATCTAATAGGTTTCAAATGTACTCTTTGAAATATTTTTCATACCCCAAATCAAGTACTTGTAGTGCAAACCTCAACTGAGGATTTTTTGGAAAACTAAGTTTTGAAAATACTATTTGGCCAAATTATTTTTGTAGGAAAATACTATACTGTACTATACACATGGCATGATCATTGGGCAGAAGTTTGGGGCAAGGAGATGAAGTACAGAAGGTGGAGTAGTTGACTTTAAAGAGCACTTGAAAAAAAACACTCAGAGAAAACCAACTCCAAAATAAAAGCCAAATAATGCAAAAGTTTTTGTTGTCCAATTTTTCATGCTTTAATAATGAAAATGACATGTTACAAAATGTAGGGTGTGACACACATATATATATAATTACCAAAATTTTCTTACCCGTATGTCTTTTAGATATTGCTCCGTGGCTCTGGCTAGACCATTTTGAGCGGCACAGAGGTACGCATCTCCCGAATTAAAGGCATCTAATGCCTCTTGAGAGAAACAAGCGTCGCGAAGAATTGTCCGGCGACGCCTGTGGTTCATGGCACTCTCCACCTCAGAGTGGGTGGCAGACAACCTGTCCACATCCTCCGTCGGAGGAGCGTCCGGTGCGCGCCTTGTGTTCGCCCCCGCCTCTGGACCAGGCTTTGGAGCTTGGCTGGTGGAGGCGCGATTGGCAGCCTCTCCGGATATAGTCCGGCGAGGTCTCTTTGTCCTGAAGAGAGCACGAGTGTTAATATGCCTTGAAGGTATAACACCTGGATAAGGGGGCGCGCCATACCTTTGCGCTGACGCCTCGGTTCGGACCGCACCTCTTTTCTGCCCACGGGGCCCTGCGGCCCCTCGTTGGCTTGTCGCCGCAGGTTCGGCCTCCCGTCTCAAAAACCTCCCCTGCAAGGTTCGGTTGTAATCAGGAAACTGAAAACACAAGAGGGTGGACCCCTATTCGGGGTACTGGGACTTCGATCTCAGTTACGTGGGAGGCTGGGATTAGCCCTGGGTAATCGGCCGTAATGGCCACCAAGGCGTTGTCCTTGCTCAATTGATGGAACACTCCATCAATCAGCTCCACAGATAAGTCCGGATCCTCTTGAGAGGCCGGGCCGAGGGACCGTCCTGGGTCCTCGGGTTGTGGAGGAGGACTGTTCATTTCTTTAACAGCCTGGCGCAGCTCCTGCGTTGAAGTCGTTATACTGAATATTTAACAATGGGAATATAAAACGAATGGGTAGGTAAATATGACCACTTACCCAGCTTGGGGGATTGTACATAGAAAATCCACCCTTTGGGTCGACGTGGAGAAAATTCTCCTCTTCTCCCTTGTACAAAGCGGACAAGGTCTTTGTTAGACCCACAGCCGAATCCGGCCCCTTACGACCGTAGCGGGTGGCGTCGTCCTCCTCGTTGAAGTCCCACATGGGGTGGCCTCTGTACTGTAGCGGCTGCACCCCTCGCATGATGCATGCGGCCATGACCCCGATCATGGTCAGTCCGGAATGAGCTAACAATCTTATCCAGCCCATCAGGTAACGGACATCCTTGTCACTTTCTCTCTGAGGGCTCCGTGCACGCCAACTTAGGCGCTTCTTTAGTGGATCACTGTCGAACTCAGGGAGGCCGATCCGGACATGATCCGGCAGCGGGGCGTCCTCTATGTAAAACCATTCCGAAGGCCAGTCCTCGGACGCCTTCTTTGGGGTTCTAGATAGATATCCGGTCCCGGCGATGCGCCACACTTCGGCTCTGCCCACTTGAAATATCGACCCCTTCTGAGAACGGGGCACAAGGCAGAATAGCTCTTTCCACAGCCCGAAATGAGCCTCAACACCCAAGAACAACTCGCAGAGGGCTACAAAGCCCGCAATATGCAATACGGAGGCAGGCGTGAGATTGTGTAGCTGGAGGCCATAGAACTCCAGGAGCCCCCGGAGAAATGGATGGATTGGAAACCCGAGCTCTCTTATTACATAAGGGATGAGGCACACCCGCTCTCCTTTGGAGGGATTAGGGGCACTCTCCACTTGCTCTCCGCCATTATAGATGGCAAGACCGGCTCGAACCGGGACCATATAGGCCGGGGGGAGAAATCCCTTGGTCTGGAGCGTCACTAGCTCGCTATGCGGGATGGAGCATCTCTCCCAATATCCAGGCTAAGGGCTGGAAGGGCGAGAGGAGGAGTTGCGACGGCTGGCCATGGTGGTATGGACCTTTGTCGGATGCGCTCTGATGAACACTCGCGAAGGGGAGAAGGTGTGGTTTGGATCTAAATCCTCGTCCCCTTAAATGGGCGGCTCATTTACGCGGCTAGGGGTGTGGATGTAAAAACACTCAAACTTTTCATATTCGTTTGACACGTGGGAGACGGCCATTATTGGGTGTAGAAGCCGAGGAGCGCAACATTTACAAGAAACCGGACTTTATTCAACAGGTACACGGAATTTGGAGGAGAACCCGCCTTGCAATGCTGAAGACAATCTGTGCGCCAGACTCATCGTCATTGAAGCTTGGTTCGGGGGCTACTGAGGGAGTCCTTGATTAGGGGGTGTCCGGATGGCCGGACTATACCTTCAGTCGAACTCCTGGACTATGAAGATACAAGATTGAAGACTTTGTCCCGTGTCCGGAAGGGACTTTCCTTGACGTGGAAGGCAAGCTTGGCAATACGGATATGTAGATCTCCTACCATTGTAACCGACTTTGTGTAACCCTAACCCTCTCCGTTGTCTATATAAACCGGAGGGTTTTAGTCCGTAGGACAACATACAAAACAACAATCATACCATAGGCTAGCTTCTAGGGTTTAGCCTCTCCGATCTCGCGGTAGATCTACTCTTGTACTACCCATATCATCAATATTAATCAAGCAGGACGTAGGGTTTTACCTCCATCAAGAGGGCCCGAACCTGGGTAAAACTTCGTGTCCCTTGCCTCCTGTTACCATCCGGCCTAGACGCACAGTTCCGGACCCCCTACCCGAGATCCGCCGGTTTTGACACCGACAGTAACTAAGGATAATTTCGACTGATGTTCAGTGATCTAGTCCTGGATCACTATTGTACCCCCTTGCCAAACTCATGGCAAGGTACACAACAGGTTTGGTACACAACATGGCATACTTTATAGAACCTATGGCTGAGGCATAGGGAATGACTTTCATTCCCTCTTTATCTTCTGCCATGGTCGGGTTTTGAGTCTTTACTCTACTTCACACCTTACAATACAGGCAAGAACTACTTCTTTGACTGATCCATTTTGAACTCCTTCAAAATCTTGTCAAGGTATGTACTGATTGAAAGTCTTATCAAGCGTCTTGATCTATCTCTATAGATCTTGATGCCCAATATGTAAGCAGCTTCACTGGGGTCTTTCATTGAAAAATTATTATTCAAATATCCTTTTATGCTATCTAGAAATTCTACATCATTTCCAATCAACAATATGTCATGCACATATAATAACAGAAATTCTACAGAGCTCCCACTCACTTTCTTGTAAATACAGGCTTCACCATAAGTCTGTATAAGACCATATGCTTTGATCACCTTATCAAAGTGTATAGTCCAACCCCGAGATGCTTGCACCACTCCATAGATGGATCGCTGGAGTTTGCACACTTTGTTAGCACCTTTAGGATCGACAAAACCTTTTGGTTGCATCATATACAACTCTTCTTTAAGAAATCCATTAAGGAATGCAGTCTTGACATCCATTTGCCAGATTTCATAAAATGCGGCAATTGCTAACATGATTCAGACAGGCTTAAGCATCGCTACGAGTGAGAAAATCTCATCGCAGTCAACACCTTGAACTTGTCAAAAACCTTTTGCGACAAGTTGAGCTTTGTAGATAGTAACACTACCATCATTGTCTGTCTTCCTCTTGAAGATCCATTTATTCTCAATGGCTTGCTGATCATTGGGCAAGTCCACCAAAGTCCACACTTTGTTCTCATACATGGATGGTATTTCAGATATCATGGCCTCAAGCCATCTGTCGAAATCTAGGCTCATCATAGCTTCTTCATAGTTCGTAGGTTCGCCATGGTCTAATAACATGACTTCCAGGACAGGATTACCGTACCACTCTGGTGCGGAACATGCTCTGTTTGATCTACGAGGTCCAGTAGTAACTTGGTCCGAAGTTTCATGATCATCATCATTAGCTTCCTCTCTAGTTGGTGTAGACATCATGGGAACGGATTTCACTGATGTGCTATTTTCCAATTCGAGAGAAGGTACAATTACCTCGTGAAGTTCTACTTTCCTCCCACTCACTTCTTTCGAGTGCAACTCCTTCTCGAGAAAGGTTCCATTCTCGGCAATAAAGATCTTGCCTTCGGATCTGTGGTAGAAGGTGTACTCAATTGTTTCCTTAGGGTATCCTATGAAGATGCACTTCTCCGATTTGGGTTCGAGCTTGTCAGGCTGAAGCCTTTTGACATAAGTGTCGCAACCCCAAACTTTAAGAAACGACAACTTATATTTCTTGCCAAACCACAGTTCATATGGTGTCGTCTCAACGGATTTAGACGGTGCCCTATTTAACGTGAATGCTGCTGTCTCTAATGCATAACCCCAAAACAATAGTGATAAATTGGTAAGATACATCATAGATCGCACCATATCTAATAAAGTAAGGTTACGACATTCAGATACACCATTACGCTGTGGTGTTCCAGGTGGCGTGAGTTGTGAAACTATTCCACATTTTTTTATATGAAGGCCAAACTCGTAACTCAAATATTCACCTCCGTGATCAGATCGTAGAAACTTTATTTTCTTGTTATGATGATTTGCCACTTCACTCTGAAATACCTTGAACTTTTCAAATGTTTCAGACTTGTGTTTTATTTAGTAGATATACCCATATCGTCTCAAATCATCTGTGAAGGTCAGAAAATAACGATACCCGCCGCGTGCCACAACACTCATAAGACCGCATACATCAGTATGTATTATTTCCAATAAGTCATTGGCTCGCTCCATTGTTTGGGAGAACGGAGTTTTAGTCATCTTGCCCATGAGGCATGGTTCATAAGTATCAAATGATTCATAATCAAGTGATTCCAAAAGCCCATCTGCATGGACTTTCTTCATGCACTTTACACCAATATGACCTAAACGGCAATGCCAAAAATATGTTGCACTATCATTATCCACTTTGCATCTTTTGGCATCAATATTAGGAATATGTCTATTACTACGGTCGAGATTAAATAAACCATTGACATTGGGTGTATGACCATATAAGGTTTTATTCATGTAAACAGAACAACAATTATTCTCTGACTTATATGAATAATCGTATTGCAATAAACATGATCTAATCATATTCATGCTCAACGCAAACACCAAATAACATTTATTTAGGTTCAATACTAATCCCGAATGTAGAGTGAGTGTGTGATGTTGATCATATCAACCTTGGAATCAATTCCAACATTCATCATCACCTCTCCCTTAACTAGTCTCTGTTTATTCTGCAACTCCTGTTTCGAGTTACTAATCTTAGCAACTGAACTGGTATCAAATACCCAAGGGTTACTACGAACACTAGTAAAGTGCACATCAATAACATGTATATCAAATATACTTTTGTTCACTTTGCCATCCTTCTTATCCGCCAAGTATTTGGGGTAGTTCCGATTTCAGTGACTATTTCCTTTACAGTTGAAGCACTCAGTTTTAGGCTTGGGTCTAGCTTTGGGCTTCTTCACGGGAGTGGCACCTTGCTTGCCATTCTTCTTGAAGTTCCCTTTTCTTTCCATTTGCCCCTTTTCTTGAAACTAGTGGTCTTGTTACATCAACACTTGGTGTTCTTTCTTGATTTCTACCTTCGCCGATTTCAGCATCGCGAAGAGCTCAGGACTTATTTTCATCATCCCTTGCATAATATAGTCCATCACAAAGTTCTAGTAGCTTGGTTATAGTGACTAGAGAACTCTGTCAATCACTATCTTATCTGGAAGACTAATTCCCACTTGATTCAAGTGATTGTAGTACCCAGACATTCTCAGTACATGCTCATTGGCTGAGCTATTCTCCTCCATCTTGCAGGCAAAGTACTTGTCAGAGGTCTCATACCTCTCGACATGGGCATGAGTCTGAAATACCAATTTCAGCTCTTGGAACATCTCACATGCTCACTGGCATTCAAAATGTTTTTGAAGTCCCGGTTCTAAGTCGTAAAGAATGGCACACTAAACTATCAAGTAGTCATCATACCGAGCTTGTCAAACATTCATAACGTCTGCATGAGCTCCGACAACAGGTCTGTCACCTAGCAGTGCATCTAGGACATAATTCTTCTGTGCAACAATGAGGATAATCCTCAAATCACCGACCTAGTCCACATCATTGCTACTATCATCTTTCAACTTATTTTTCTCTAGGAACATATCAAAAACATAGGGGAGCTACAACACGAGCTATTGATCTACAACATAATTTGCAAATACTATCACTACTAAGTTCATGATAAATTAAAGTTCAGTTAATCAAATTACTTAAGAACTCCCACCTAGATAGACATCCCTCAAGTCATCTAAATGATACTTGATTCAAATCAACTAAACCATGTCCGATCATCACGTGAGATGGAGTAGTCATCAATGGTGAACATCTCTATGTTAATCATATCTACTATATAATTCACGTTCGAACTTTCAGTCTCCAGTGTTTCGAGGCCATGTGTGTACATGCCATGCTCATCAAGTTTAACCCGAGTATTCCGCATGTGCAAAACTATCTTGCACCCGTTATATGTGAACGTAGATCCTATCACACCCGATCATCACGTGGTGTCTCAGCACGATGAACTGTTGCAACGGTGCATACTCACGGAGAACACTTATACGTTGAAATTTTAGTTAAGGGATCATATTATAATGCTACCGCCGTACTAAGAAAAATAAGATGCATAAAAGATAAACATAACATGCAATAAAAATATGTGACATGATGTGGCCATCATCATCTTGTTCTTTTAATCTCCATCTCCAAAGCATCGTTATGATCTCCATCATCACCGGCCCAACACCTTGATCTCCATCGCAGCGTCGTGGTCGTGTCGCCAACTATTGCTTCTACACCTATCACTAACGCATAGTGATAAAGTGAAGCAATTACATGGCGTTTGCATTTCATACAATAAGGAGACAACCATAAGGCTCCTGCCGGTTGCCAGTAACTTTTACAAAACAAGATCATCTCATACAATAACGTATGTCACATCATGTCTTGACCATATCACATCACAACATGCCCTGCAAAAAAGTTAGACGTCCTCTACTTTGTTGTTGCAAGTTTTACATGGATGCTACGGGCTTCTAGCAAGAACCATTCTTACCTATGCATCAAAACCACAACGGTGATTTATCAAGTTTGTTGTTTTAACCTTCAACAAGGACCGGCCACAGTCAAATTCGATTCAACTAAAGTTGGAGAAATAGACACCCGCTAGCCACCTTTATGCAAAAGTAGTTTTGCATGTCTGTCGATGGAACCGGTCTCATGAACGTGGTCATGTAAGGTTGGGCCGGGCCGCTTCATCCAACTATACCGCCGGATCAAAATAAGACATTGATGGTAAGCATTATGATGATCACCGCCCACAACTCTTTGTGTTCTACTCATGCATATCATCCACGCATAGAACTGGCTCGGATGCCACTGTTGGGAAACGTAGCATGCAATTTCAAAAAAATTCCTTCGCTCACGCAAGATCTATCTAGAAGATGCATAGCAACGAGAGGGGGAGAGTATGTCTATGTGCCCTCATAGACCAAAAGCGGAAGCGTTTGACAACACGAGTGATGTAGTCGAACTTCTTCTCGTTCCGACCAATCAAGCACCGAAGGTATGGCACCTCCGAGTTCCGCACACGTTCAGCTCGATGACGTCCCTCGAACTCTTGATCCAGCAGAGTGCCGAGGAAGTAGATGAGTTCCGTTAGCATGACGACATGGTGACGGTGACGGTGAAGTAATCTGTAACACCAACTGGGCTCCGCTACTGATTAACTGGAAACAAAAAACAACACAACGAACATGATCTTCATCGAGCTCCCGCTTGAGCTCGGTTGCATCACCTACACTGGTATCATCGGCATCTGCAACTGTTTGGAAGCATCTGTGAGCCACGAGGACTCAACAATCTCACACCCGCGAAATCAAGACTATTTAAACTTATGGGTAGGAAAGGGTAGTGAGGTGGAGCTGCAGCAAGCACTAAGCATATATGGTGGCTAACTTACGCAAATAAGAGTGAGAAGAGAAGCAATGGAACGGTCGTGAACTAGAAGTGATCAAGAAGTGATCCTGAAACTACTTACGTTCAAGCATAACACAAGAACCGTGTTCACTTCGTGGACTCCACTGAGAACAGACCATCACGGCTACACACGCGATTGATGCATTTTAATTAAGTTAAGTGTCAAGTTTTCTACAACCGGATATTAACAAATTCCCATCTGCCCATAACCACGGGCACGTCTTTCGAAAGTTCAAAACCCTGCAGGGGTGTCCCAACTTTGCCCATCACAAGCTCTCACGATCAACGACGGATATTCCTTCTCCCAGGAAGACCCGATCAGTCTCGGAATCCCGGTTACAAGACATTTCGACAATGGTAAAACAAGACCAGCAAGACCGTCCGATGCACCGACATCCTGATAGGAGCTGCACATATCTCGTTCTCAGGGCAACACCGGATGAGCGCTCCGTACAACTAAAACCAGCCCTCAAGTTTCCCCGAGGAGGCGCTGCAAAGGACTCTAGTTCGGACCAACACTTAGACAAGCACTGCCCCCGGGGGGGGGGGGCTAAAATAAAGATGACCCTCGGGAGCGCGACTCCCAAGGGAAAAGTAGGTGGTGGTGAGGCAAATGGTAAAACCAAGGTTGGGCCTTGCTGGAGGAGTTTTATTCAAAGCGAACTGTCAAGGGGTCCCCATAACACCCAACCGTGTAAGGAATGCAAAATCAAGGAACATAACACTAGTATGACGCAAACTAGGGCGGCAAGAGTGGAACAAAACACCAGGCATAAGGCCGAGCCTTCCACCCTTTACCAAGTATATAGATGCATTAATTAAATAAGAGATATTGTGATATCCCAACATATCCATGTTCCAACATGGAACAAAACTTCATCTTCACCTGCAACTAGCAATGCTATAAGAAGGGCTGAGCAAAGCGGTAACATAGCCAAACAACGGTTTGCTAGGAAAGGTGGGTTAGAGGCTTGACATGGCAAAAAAGGAGGCATGATAAAGCAAGTGGTAGGTATCATGGCATAGCAATAGAGCGAACAACTAGCAAGCAAAGATAGAAGTGATTTCGAGGGTATGGTCATCTTGCCTGAAATCCCGCAAGGAAGAAGAACGAGTCCATGAAGAAGACAAACAGACGTAGTCGAACGAATCCTCACAACTCCGGAACGGAACCGAAGCTAAGGAGGGAAGCAAACCGGAAAGAAGCAAACAACATAGTAAACAACCATCACATAAGCATGGCATGATGCACAACCAAGTATGATGCATGTCCGGTTTAAAGAGGCATGGCATGGCAAAGTGCACAAGCAAAACTACAAGTTAAGTGGAGCTCAATATGCAACGAGTTGCATATTGACGAAACACCACAACAAGTTATTTAGTTCGATCTCGTTTATGTACCCAACAATATTAAATGTTGATTAACATGGCAAGAGGTGAAGAATAATTAAACTAACTATTTAGACAAGTTTAAGTGAGGCCGGAAACAACAAACAACAATTCGGGAAAATCCTCATATGCAAATTTTAGAGTTGGTACTGTTCTGCCCTAAACCAAATTTTAGAGTTGTTAAACATGCAAAGTAATGCCACCATGTTAAACTAGGCATTTTTCTACCCCATTTACATATAAAGTTTGTTAAGTTTGGAGCTACTGTTATTTAGTTATGAATTAAAGCATTTTAACATGGCAATTAAGCAAATTTAAACAAACAACATTTTAAACATATTTAACATGGATGAAAGTTGGAAATTATTAATCTACACAAAATGCTTGGGGGGTTTTCTGCAAAACAGCGTTCTCTGGAATAAATAACTAAATTCACAGATCTGGAAAAAAAATCCTAAACATGCCAGATCTAGAGAAGCCCAACAGAGGGGGAAGCTGGGGCTGCTCACATTGGGCCTCATGGGCCGGTCGGTGAAGCAGCAGGCCAGCGGGAAGCTGGGCTAGGCGTTGCACTGGTCTTGCAGTCAGATTGAAGCGAGGCAGGGCGTGGTCAACGCGCGGGACTGAACCGGGCGAGCCACTGTTCTTCTCGTTTCTGAAGAAACAAAAGCAGCAGCAGGAGCAAGGCAATGGAGAAGACGACGGCAGGGGGCCCTGGCGACGGGGTCGGCGGGAACCGGATGGAACGGGCGGATCGAGCCGTCCGGCCTCGGTTCCAGGCAATGGTGGTGGACGGAGCTCCGGCAGGAACTTGGCGTGCGGGCGCAGTGACCTGAAGGAGGCGGCGAACAAAGGAGGCTGCGGTTGGACTTGACGAAGGGGACGGCGAGGCGAGGTGGACTGCGGGGGAGGTTAGGAACAGTGGGGCCCGACGGATCCGGACGGGGACGACGCTTGATGGCGGAGGGTGACGCGAGGCAGAGGAGGAATGGTTGTCGGGGCTTGGCGAACTGCTGCTATTGCTGTGGCGACGAGGCAGCGAGTCGAGGGACTTGGCGGCCCGGCGAGGAAACGAAGACGCAGTAGGGGCACGACGGGAACGGCGCGAGAATGGAGGCAGCGACGGGGATCTCCGGTGGCGGAGCTCGACGCGGCAGCCATGGCATCGATCCTGTCACTGAGAGAGAGAGAGAGCATGAGAGAAAGACAGGGATGGGAAGGAGAAGGAAGAAGCAGGGGAAGAGGGGGTCAGGAGGAAGGGATCCAGCGCTAGCTGGCTCTGGTGGCCTGCCGAAGCAGCGAGCGACGACGGCAGGCGATGGGGAAGTATGCGGCGGCGCGAGTTGCTCGAGGGGAGGAGTGCGTGGCCTTGGGCGCCTGGTTGCTGAACGACGAGGCGAGGTAGAGGAGCCAGGGGAGGCTCAGACGGCTACAAGCGCGAGAAGACGAGCTCGGGTGGCTGGGGCTGTAGGGGTGGATCGAGCAGAGGCCGGTGAGGTTGGTCGGGGATGGATTTTTTTGGATCGGCTTGGTGGTTGGTTGGGTGAAGAGCTCGAGGTGGATTGGATCGGAAGGGATCCTAAGGAGGAAGAGGACTGGCGGCAGCGGGTGAGGGGATTTGTTGGCTGGGACAAGCCCCTAATTTTTAGGGTAGGGGTTGGTCTATATATAGAAACAAAGGATTAGGTTTGGACTCTCTGATTAAAATCGGACGGTCTCGGATAAATAGGTTAGGGGGCCCAATTTAGAAAGCGGAGATGTTTTGTAGATGTTTGGGGATGTTCCAGATCCAACGGTGACGAAAGTCCGGTTCGGGTTCGGGGAAGGTTTTCGGACGCGCGAGGGGGTCTGAGAACTGAGCAGAGAGGGGTTTTCGGACCGTGCGATCGCATCGGACAGCTCCGGACGCGAAGAGGGGTAGGTTGGAGCTTGTGGGCTGTGCAGAAGGCCTCAGGCTGAGAGGAGAGAAGAGAGAGAGAGACCCGGTGTCTGCTTCCGAAGACCGAAAACGTCCGACGATTTGACCGACTATATTGTCGCTATAGTTTAACGGTTGGGCTATCAAACGAACTCCGAATGCGATGAAATTTGATAGGCGGTCTACTGACAACATAACAACACCGCATGCCAACTTTCAACCCATTCTGAGAACATTTTTCGGCCACTTATAAAATACTAGTTCGGGCATGCTGCTGGCGCGTGCGAGTGTGGACAGGCTCAGAATGGACAACGGAAAGAGCTAGGGGAACCCGGACGGATGCAAGTTTTGAAAACATGACGATGCAATGCGGATGATGACATGGCAAGATGGAACACGCAAGTGAATGAAATGGCTACAACAACGAATAACTGGAAGACACCTGGCGCAACGGCCTTGGGGCGTCACAACACTCCACCACTACGAGAGGATCTTGTCCCGAGATCTAGGATGGCACCGGAGGGAAACGGAAGAGGAAGAGAAGAGGTAAAACTAATTGCTTCTTTGACAAATGAGTGAAACCAAAGAACCTTGCGAGGTTGAACAAATTGATAGAAAAGAATACAATGAAGATGAACAAAGTTGAAAACGGCCGTTAGAAAAGAGGAACAAGGAACATTACTAGAACCTTGTAGGTTGAAAGGAATAAGAAAGGGTTGCAATAGTCAAGAAGTACATGCAAGCACTCCGGTAGGAATGAAATGTACAAGGAACGATAAGGATCAATTATGACAACACTCCTGTTAGAAATAGAAGGCATAGAATATGAACTTGGCAAAATGAAAGCACTTGGATGAGAGTCCGGCTAGAAGGGGAATGATAGACATAACACTCCGGTTAAAACAAGATAGCGAAGGGAATAGAATGATATAATTTGGACAACACTCCGACTGTAAATGGAAGGAATCGAACATGATCTTGACAAGATGAGGATACTTGATGAAATCAACAACACACTACCTCCGGAACTATTGAAAGAATGGCACAAGGGGTAAGAAAGGTTCCAGACAACACTCCGGTTGAGAAGGGAGGCAAAACTTGACAAGATGAGAGGACTTGAATAGAGGGCACGACAGTCCAGTTAAATGGATAAGTACGAAAAGAACACGATCCTCGCAATTTGAGATGATGATTGAAAAGAGCAACATCACTATGCCTTCGGAAGAAATGAAAGAATGGAATGGAATGAACGGAGGGAAACAAGATCTTGAGAGAGCACGCTTACAAAAAATGCTAGAACAGAGTTGTTGGATTATCAATAACGAAAGGATAAGCTTGATATGGGCTTATGGAATACATCTCAAAATTATGATGTGACAACCTTCCACTCATGGGAAATTTTTTTGATTGAGAGCTAGAAAAGATAGAAAGCTTCTTCCACCGAGGTGATAAGAAAACTTGGATCACAGGTAATGATCACAAAGAGCAACATTCCCAATGGAAGGCTTTAGGTGAAATATATACCAAGATAACCTCCAACGGAGAAATTGATGGTTTGCAAAGGATCTCATGAATGAATTGAAAATGATGGGTTTAAAATATGTCATTTCGGCCAACTTGTGAATCATGAAACATGAAGGAGCCGTCAAAATGACATAACACCACCTCAAAAGATAAGATAGAAAGAATTGCACTTCGGAATGCAAGATGAAGAATGCTTGAACTCCTCAAAACAAGATATGTTTTGAGCATCATGTTCATTTTAGAGTATAGCTTGGCGGATCTTAACTTCGAGAGAAAACTTGAAGAACAATTGAAGAATGAAAGGAATCCTAGACGAACCACCAAGTTGAGCCATCGTGAGAACTCCGGTAAAATAAAAAGATGGTTGCAAAGAAATGCAACTTGAAAAGAATAAGATGAATCCTTGAATTGAATAGATCGATCTTCGCGATGATATAATAGAGAGAGCTTGGAACTCCGGGAAAAGAAAAGATGAAACAATGGAAACCGAGAATTGATATCACGAACAAACTCTGGAAAGAAGAAACTAGATCACTTGGATGAAACAAGAATAAGAATTACATTATGCTTATCCTTCATCAATTAAATTGATGACAAGCAACTGATTTGACATACTACTTATTCTCATTGGAAAGGATTCAGGAGAGATATAGCGTAATCTTGAGAAGGTCTTCAGTGAACCACCGGTAGGATTGAAACAACGAATAAATTGATATGAAAACAAAGGAAGAGAAATCTTGAACAACCACCGTAAGAATTGAAAATGAACGTAGCAAAGGCACAATTCACCGGGAAGAATTATAAAAAGAACGAAGATACTTGATGGAATTTAGATACATGAGAACAAATAGATCACGAGCTAATTAGAGAAATTTGAATGATGCACCGGTAAGATTTGGGGAACGAGAGCTGAAAGCTGAGAATGAGTAATATTTGAAAAGATGGCCTTCGGAGGAAAGAAACGGAAACAACTCATGAAATGATCCAGATGGGTGAAAAGAATTCTCATGATCGAAAACAATTATGATAGGATGGCATAAGGCTAGCACCATGAATCTTGAAGAGAATGGAGCAAGATTAAAGAGAAACTCTTCTTCGGTCTTCAAATCCGAGAATGACGATGAGAAACACCGCCATGATTTGTTGAGGCACTCCGGAATGAAAATTAGAAAGGTTGAACCAACAATGAAAGAATTTGAAAGATCTTGGAGAAAGTCATTTGACTAATGACAATTCATTCTTACGTCAAACTTTGAAATGAATTTGAGAATAACTCCAGAAAGAATTAGAAGAGTCAGGTAAGATCCCGGGAAAAGACCTATGGGTTAAGGCCCACTCAAAAGATACACTGTTGATGATTACTTGAAAAGGAGATTGCACCGGTTGAATTAAATGTCTTGAATGAGATAACAACCTCGGAATAGGTTGAACGAATTAGGAATGAAAACATGAACCTTCTGAGATATCTTCAACACTCCGGAACAATTGAATTGCGAGAAGTGGATGATTAAGAGGTGCACCAACATGAGAAAACATTTGAAACAAGGAAAAATGATAAGATCGACAAAGCTTGACTAGAATCCACCGGAGAAGAAAGAGAATGAAGAATGATGAACTTGAAGCTTCCTTAGTATCTTCAAGAAGAATCATCGGCTAAGGACATTGACGAAAAAGAATGGAGAGACTTCACGCCCATAAGATGGATACTTGATTTAGAAATCTGAGTCCTTGAAGAAAAAGGGTGGGAGGGCGGGAAAAACAAAGACAACTTGGGCAGATGGAACAACACCGTTGAGAAGAACTAATAATAGATCTTACGGATGGGAAGAATGATAGGATCATCTCGAAGAGAAACGCACCGATTGAAAATAGAATTGGGATGACAATCTCGATAAATAAGAAGGATTAATGTTCACATAGGAATATGAGAACACCGCTTAGGAAAGGTATGGAATCAACACTTGACATTGAAGCAACTCGAATACCACAATCAAAACAACAACAAAGGATTGGCTTACAAAATAAGCCGGAACAAACATATGATAGATCCCATATCGTATCATGTGTCTGTTGGAAAGATATTCTAGGAGCTACTTGAATTCCCACTTATAAACTCCCGAAACTTTCTGGTTATGCAATTAGGTGTTAGGGATACATGGGAAGCACAATATCTCACCCAAAACTAGCAATTCCTACATCCAGCCGTATCCATCCTTCAACACATAACCAAGAAACCTTCGGAAATCGTTTACCTCAACCTTCGAAAAGCATCCGTTATACGAGTTATGGCAATACTCCCGAACTCCCGCCCCAGTACTGGGTGGCATCGAGGTTATCTCACCAACAACTGCATAAAAGAGATTTTCGATGTCGGCGAACTCAGGTATTCCAGAACTGCAACGATAAAATTGTGATGACAACACCTTGGAGCTCAACTCCCCGGGATACTGCTATAACCCCTAAATGTCAGGAGGCACCAAGAACAATGTTCTCGTCACAAGACTATCAGAACGATTCCAAGATACCTGCGTGATCCTAAAAATTTTTTTGTGAAATTTTAGGAGAGAAGAGTCAGAACTTCTACGTCAGGAGGCCTCACCAGAGCGACGAAGGGACTGAGGAGTAAAAAGAATCCTACTCTCTAATATATATAATCCTAAGACTCAAAACATTTTGTTCTAGACTCAACAACGTCAGCGATTCGATCAAGCAGGGGGATCCTAAGTCGGGGAAGGCTTTGATACCAACTTGTAACACCCATGATGCGGCTATATCACCCACGTGTCAGGGCACGACTTAGAGGCATAGCTGCATGGTAGGTTTGTCGCAAGAGGGGTAATCTTCACACAATCCCATGTACTGAATAGAAAGGGATAAAGAGTTGGCTTACAATCGCCACTTCACACAAATACAAGTTAAACATACATCATCCAGAGAACAATCAAGGTCCGACTACGGAACCAAAATAAAGAAAGACCACCCCAAATGCTAGATCCCCGATCGACGCCAACTGGGCTCCGCTACTGATCAACTGGAAACAAAACAACACAATGAACACGATCTTCATCGAGCTCCCGCTTGAGCTCGGTTGCGTCACCTGCACTGGTATCATCGGCACCTGCAACTGTTTGGAAGCATCTGTGAGCCACGAGGACTCAGCAATCTCACACCCGCAAGATCAAGACTATTTAAGCTTATGGGTAGGAAAGGCTAGTGAGGTGGAGCTGCAGCAAGCACTAAGCATATATGGTGGCTAACTTACGCAAATAAGAGCGAGAAGAGAAGCAATGCAACGGTCATGAACTAGAAGTGATCAAGAAGTGATCCTGAAACTACTTACGTTCAAGCATAACACAAGAACCGTGTTCACTTCCCGGACTCCGCCGAGAAGAGACCATCACGTCTACACACGCGGTTGATGCATTTTAATTAAGTTAAGTGTCAAGTTTTCTACAACCGGATATTAACAAATTCCCATCTGCCCATAACCATGGGCATGGCTTTCGAAAGTTCAAAATCCTGCAGGGGTGTCTCAACTTAGCCCATCACAAGCTATCACGGTCAACGAAGGATATTCCTTCTCCCAGGAAGACCCGATCAGTCTTGGAATCCCGGTTACAAGACATTTCGACAATGGTAAAACAAGACCAGCAAGACCGCCCGATGCGCCGACATCCCGATAGGAGCTGCACATATCTCATTCTCAGGGCAACACCGGATGAGCGCTCCATACAACTAAAACCAGCCCTCAAGTTTCCCCTAGGTGGCGCTGCAAAGGACTCTAGTTCGGACCAACACTTAGACAAGCACTGCCCCCGGGGGGGGGGGGCTAAAATAAAGATGACCCTCGGGAGCACGACTCCCAAGGGAAAAGTAGGTGGTGGTGAGGCAAATGGTAAAACCAAGGTTGGGCCTTGCTGGAGGAGTTTTATTCAAAGCGAACTGTCAACGGGTCCCCATAACACCCAACCGTGTAAGGAACGCAAAATCAAGGAACATAACACCGGTATGACGGAAACTAGGGCGGCAAGAGTGGAACAAAACACCAGGCATAAGGCCGAGCCTTCCACCCTTTACGAAGTATATAGATGCATTAATTAAATAAGATATATTGTGATATCCCAACATGTCCATGTTCCAACATGGAACAAAACTTCATCTTCACCTACAACTAGCAATGCTATAAGAAGGGCTGAGCAAAGTGGTAACATAGCCAAACAACGGTTTGCTAGGAAAGGTGGGTTAGAGGCTTGACATGGCAAAAAGGGAGGCATGATAAAGCAAGTGGTAGGTATCGTAGCATAGCAATAGAGCAAACAACTAGCAAGCTAAGATAGAAGTGATTTCGAGGGTATGGTCATCTTGCCTGAAATCCCGCAAGGAAGAAGAACGAGTCCATGAAGAAGACAAACTGACATTGAGGGAGTCCTGGATTTGGGGGGGGGGGGTCTCCGGGCAGCCAAACTATATCCTTTGGCCGGACTGTTAGACTATGAAGATACAAGATTGAAGACTTCATCTCGTGTCTGGATGGGACTCTACTTGGCGTGGAAGGCAAGCTAGGCAATACGGATATGTATATCTCTTCCTTTGTAACCGACCTTGTGTAACCCTAGCCCTCTCTGGTGTCTATATAAACCGGATGGTTTTAGTCCGTAGGACTACATACAATCATACCATAGGCTAGCTTCTAGGGTTTAGCCTCTCTGATCTCGTGGTAGATCTACTCTTGTACTACCCATATCATCAATATTAACCAAGCAGGACGTAGGGTTTTACCTCCATCAAGAGGGCCCGAACCTGGGTAAAACTTCATGTCCCCTGCCTCCTGTTACCATCCGCCTAGACGCACAGTTCGGGACCCCCTACCCGAGATCCACCAGTTTTGACACCGACATTGGTGCTTTCATTGAGAGTTCCTCTGTGTCATCGCCGTTAGGCTTGATGGCTCCTACTATCATCGATAGCGGTGTAGTCCAGGGTGAGACTTTCCTCCCCGGACAGATCTTTGTGTTCGGCGGCTTTGCACTGCGGGCCAATTCGCTTGGCCATCTGGAGCAGATTGAAAGCTATGCCCCTGGCCACCAGGTCAAGTTTGGAAGCTTAAACTACACGGCCGATGTCCGCGGAGACTTGATCTTCGACGGATTCGAGCCTCTGCCTTGTGCGTCACGCGATCACGATGAGTACGATTTAGCTCTACCATCAGACAGTGTTCAGGAGATCGCACAGGCAGACGCTCCGACCCTCAATTCGGAGCCACTTGTGCCGTCCGTGGACGGGTGGATGGACCCCGCCACTGAGGCCTTACCCTCAGCGGCGATCGAGCCGAACATCGACCTTACCTTGCACGAGAGCCATATTGTTAAACTACCGGATCTTTCTCCGGCCACGGACTCCGAACCGCCTGCGCCCGATCCTATTGAATCCGATTGGGCGCCGATCATGGAGTTTACCTCCCCGGATATTTTTCAGCACTCGCCCCTTGGCGAGATACTGAACACATTAAGGTCCCTCTCCTTGTCAGGAGGATCCTGGCCGAACTATGTCCAGCAAGATTGGGATGCGGATGATGAAGAAATTCGCCGCCCACCCACCAACCACTTAGTAGCCACTGTCGATGACTTAACCGACATGCTCGACCTCGACTCCGAAGACATGAATGGTATGGGCGATGATGTAGGAGACGAACAGGAACCATTGCCCACAGGGCACTGGACGCCCACTTCATCACATGACGTATACATGGTGAACACACCAAAAGAAAACGACGACGAGGAACGAAAGGAGGCAACGAAGGGTTGTCCCCTCGAGAAGCAGTCAAAGCGGCAGTGTAAGCGCCTCTCCAAATCCCGCCTCGATAGAAACAACGATCATATAGACCCAGCGTTAGAGCAGGGTGAACCATCGCCGGACCACGGCAACACGGAGAATCAAACCGAACAACCTGACTCTGTCAAAGATAATAGTCCGGATGACCTCACACCAGACAGACACCCGGAGCAATAGAATGCCCGTCAAAGGCTTGTTGCCACTGCGAGGAGTCTAAAAAAGAAGAAGCAAAGACTCAAGGCTGCACAAGACACACTCGGAATCAGATGGAGCAAAGTACTCAATGCAGCAGCGAAGTACGGCGGTAATCGCCCCACCAAGAGCTACCCGAAGCGGAAGTTGCTACCTGAATTCGATGAGGAGGCCTTAGATCCCCTGCAACCAAAAATCAAAACGGCCACCTGGCCGGATAGACGTCCTCACGGCCAACATAGAGCGGCAAACAACGCCACACATAAGCCAATACGTGATCCACGCGAGGGCTCGCATCAAAAGGACGACGCAACCAGATCCATCTATGGACCACGCAAGCGTGCTCCAGCATACGATGCAACACAACAAACATCCGAACAACGCGGTACACCCAGATACAGGGGTGCCGCACACCCCCTATGTTTCACCGATGAGGTGCTGGACCATGAATTTCCAGAGGGATTCAAACCCGTAAACATAGAGGCATACGACGGAACAACAGACCCTGGGGTCTGGATTGAGGACTATATCCTCCATATCCGTATGGCTCGAGGAGATGATCTCCACGCCATCAAGTACTTACCCCTCATTCTAAAAGGGCCATGCCGGAGTAATGGGCCACGGGTAGGCCAACCCGAGCCCCAGAACCTTTCAAGACATCGGGGCAGGCTGCGCCCCTCAAGACCCCAAGACGGAGAGCCGCCTTCAAGAAGTCCACGACAAGATGGCCGACTGACCACTCGCGGCCGAGTCCTAGGGACGACCGCAGGGTAAGCCGACTCCTGACTGGTGACTTCCAGAGAAGCCGACTTTGGGGAGTCGGCCTGTGATTCCAACAAAACCCGTGACCTCATCAAGGGGGACGGGGCATGGGAGTGGCTACAGTGAAGCCCACTCCTGCCCCTTACCAAAGGGCGGGCATGGCCACAGCACACCGTACCCCGGAAGATCTCCGTGCGGCATGGCACTGTTGCCGTGCCGGCCCTGACATCAGCACTGCAGGACCGAATCCTACACCCACGACGGCTTGTCTGTACGGCTCAGAGGCAGCGGGTCCCACCAGTCGGTGAGACCCCAAGAGACGGCAAGAGGACCACCAGTCGGACCCGTCAGAAGTCGGCCTGGGGGAGTCGGCCGAGCCCTTCCCCAGGACACACGCACCATTAATCAAGATGTGATGGAGAGTAGCAATAGTGATCGCCCGCCAGGCGCGGGGCTGTTGCCACGACCCCATGATCAAGCCCGCGTCATCAAAAGCACGGCTACAGTAATCAGCAGCCGGCAAGACCCGCCCGCGGCGGACGCGGCCTGTCGGCTCCATACTAGGCCAGTCGACGGGGAAGACGGAAGCCAGAGGCGCTGACGGCTGGGCCCGTGTCCCGCGGGATTACCATTGTACCCCTGGGGGGGTAGACCTATATAAACCCCCAGGGCACCCATGCAAAGGGTTGGAACCCATTAGCTCTAGACCAGATCATATAGAAGGGAGAGAGCTAGCCTTGCCCTCTCCTACCTCCAAGAAACAAATCAAGGAGCAACGGTGTAAACACTTTGCCATAGTGATCATGCGGAGACCCCGCAGAGCAACAGTTGGGGTATTATCTCCCCGGAGAGCCCTGAAGCTGGGTAAGATTCACCGGCGTGCATGCCTTCGCCTCATCCCGTTTCCAGGCACCGGCGACGTTCTACTCGCCCCCACCATGATAAGCCATCCTTTGGCATATGCCGCACCAAACCCCCGACATTTGGCGCCCACCGTGGGGCCTGGTGCACCGCCGTCCGGAGACCTGTTCTGGACGGGAACCCTTTTTCTCCCTGGCGAGTGCAGCTAGCCAGGCACGCCAGACAGAGTTTGCGCCGACGCGCTAAGCGGCGTTGAGATTGCCTGCGCAACCAACTACCTGGCCGAACTTGTCGGCGAGGTCCGCCTCTCTGACGAACCTGCATCCAACGCAGGCACGGGCGGCCCCGAGAGCCTCCTCGCGGGCCTCCTCGATCAGCTCCATGTTTCCGGCGAGCCTGCCGTAGACTTAGAGTCCGTAGGCTCCATCGACCCGATGCTGGTCGACTCCGACACCGTGTCGCTTGACGCGTTCCCCACCAATGTGGTGGTCTACGACGAACCTCTCCCTCGCGCGGAGAGCAACGGAAGCACCGTCTCCGAGGTGCTCGTCATCAGTCATGACGAGCTCCCCGGAGGAGGAGCGCACGACTCACTCGGCGTGGCGCTACAGGACCTAACTGCGCCCATTCCGGAAGACACTGACGCAAAGACGTTGGAGGCGCGCCTTCTTCAGCTCGTTGAAGGGGCGAAGAAGCTAGCCAGCATGAGGCGCTTGTCAGAAGCCTACCAGCGGGAGATGGATCGCGCCATCGGTGGCTCGCCGGCCCCGGCGGAGCCCAGCCGCCTTGGGACGGTCCAGCAGCGCGGCGTAGCCATCGCCAACCTGTTTGGGGCAAGCCGCCCTGTGTACGCTACACCAGCAGAGAACATCCGAGCCGCCCAGGCAACGGCGGATGAGCTGGACAATTTCTCCAGCACGTACAAGCATCCTCCCATCGGCAAGATCCTGATGGCCGTCCTCTTTGGAGACAAAGATCACTTCCGCAGAGAGTCTGTTTGGTTTGAGGTGGTGGACCTCAAGAGCCCATACCATGCGCTACTTGGCCGACCCGCCTTGGCCAAGTTCATGGCGGTCCCCCACTACGCCTACCTCAAGATGAAGATGCCCAGTTCCAGGGGAATTCTGACTGTGGCCGGCGACTACCGGAAGTCGTCTGCCTGCACGACTGAGAGCAGTCGGCTGGCCGAGTCCCTGGTAATCGCGGCCGAGAAGCGACTCCTTGAGCGAGTGGTGGCGATGGCCGGCAAGCAGCCAGAGGTATCGCCCAACCTGAAGGAGTCGGAGGCTGAAGGTTCGTTCAAACCGGCCAAAGAGACAAAGAAGATACCCTTGGATCTGGAGCACCCAGAGAGGTACGCCGTCGTAGGTGCAAACCTCGACAGCAAATAGGAAGGCGAGCTCGTTGATTTCCTCCGTGAGAATCGAGACATCTTCGCATGGTCCCCCAAAGACATGCCAGGTGTACCGATGGAATTCGCCGAGCACAAGTTACATGTCCGACCTGATGCAAAGCCGGCCAGGCAGCCCCTGCGCCGCCTATCAGAAGAGAAGAGAAGAGTTGTGGGAGAAGAGATAGCCCGACTCCTAGCAGCCGGCTTCATTATGGAAGTGTTCTTTCCAGAATGGCTAGCAAATCCAGTCCTGGTACTGAAGAAGAACAAGCAGTGGCGAATGTGTATTGACTACATGAGCCTCAACAAGGCCTGCCCCAAGGACCCATTTGCTCTACCAAGAATCGATCAGGTGATAGACTCCACAGCCGGATGCGAGTTGTTGAGTTTTTTGGATGCATACTCAGGATATCACTAGATCAAGCTGAACCCGGCTGACAGACTAAAGACCGCCTTCATCACGCCATTTGGAGCCTTCTGCTACCTCACCATGATGTTCGGCTTAAGGAATGCCGGTGCCACCTTTTAGCGTTGCATGCAGAAGTGCCTCCTCAAGCAGCTCGGCAGGAACGCCCATGTCTACGTGGACGACGTGGTGGTGAAGACGGAAAAGCATGGAACACTGCTGGAAGACCTCAAGGAGACTTTTGAGAACCTGCGCCGATTCCAGATCAAGCTCAACCCCGAGAAGTGTGTCTTCGAAGTACCAGCCGGCCAGCTCCTTGGCTTCTTGGTCTCTGAACGCAGCATAGAATGCAACCCAGTAAAGATCAAGGCCATTGAGAGAATGGAGGTACCCAGCCGACTGCTGGATGTGCAGAAGTTCACCGGCTGCTTGGCGTCCATCAGCCGATTCATCAGTCGGCTGGGCGAGAAAGCTCTCCCCTTATACCAACTCATGAAGAAGACCACTTTTTTCGAGTGGAACCATAAGTCGGACGAAGCTTTTCACTAGTTGGAGATGCTGACTACTCCACTCGTCCTGGCGGCTCCGACTCCCAAGGAACCTATGCTCCTGTACATCGCCGCCACCAACCGGGTAGTCAGCACGGTCATTGTAGTGCAACGCAAGGAGGAAGGCAAGGCGCTACCTATCCAGAGACCGGTATATTACCTAAGCGAGGTACTGTCGACCTCCAAGCAGAACTACCCCCACTACCAAAAGATGTGCTATGGCGTACACTTTGCTGCCAAGAAATTGAAGCCTTACTTTCAAGAGCATCCAATCGCGGTGGTCTGCACGGCCTCACTTGCCGAGATAATTGGTAGCCGAGATGCTTCTGGCTGAGTGGCCAAGTGGGCCATAGAGCTGGCTCCTTACACCATCCACTACCAGCCCCGCACCGCTATCAAGTCACAAGCACTGGCCGACTTCCTCGTCGACTGGGCCGAGACCCAGTACCTACCTCCAGCGCCTGACTCCACCCATTGGCGGATGCATTTCGACGGCTCCAAGATGCGCACCGGCTTGGGAGCCGGCGTCGTCCTCACCTCTCCTAAAGGCGACAAGCTCAAATACGCACTACAAATCCATTTTGCCACCTCCAACAATGTCACCGAGTATGAGGCACTCATTCATGGGCTCCGTCTTGCCAAAGAACTTGGCATCCGCCGGATCTTGTGTTATGGCGACTCAGACTTGGTGGTCCAGCAATCATCTGGTGACTGGGACGCGAAATATGCAAACATGGCGAGTTACCGTTTCCTCGTGCAGCAACTCAGCGGGTATTTCGAAGGGTGCGAGTTCCTCCATGTGCCAAGAAACGACAACGACCAAGCAGATGCCTTGGCATGAATCGGCTCTACCCGCCAAGCAATACCATCTGGCGTCACCCTTCAATGCCTCCTCAAGCCGTCTGTCAAGCCTTCACCAGAATCAGACTCCATTTTTGTGTCAACTCCTCCCTAAGACGTCAGAACCGACTCCAGAGCCCCGGCAGTCGGTACGGGGATTTCGGCAGATGGCTCCAAAGCCGCCATAGTCGAACCCGACCTGGGGACTGCGGCAGCGGACTCGAAGACTCCAGAACTCGGCCCAAGGGCCGTGTCAGTCGGCCTGGGGACTTCATTAACCCAGCAAGCGGTTGTTGACTCCAACCCGCTGCCTCCCAGCCCAACCGCCCTCGTCCAAGTCACAGTTCTGGCAGTCGAAGAAATAGCAGCACCCTCATGGGCCCAGCCCATCCTCAAATTCCTGGTGAACAAAGAGCTGCCGACTGATGAGACCTCAGCTCGGCAAATACAACGCCGGGCGGCAGCCTACACCATAGTCAACAGAGAGCTGGTCAGGTGCATCGTCACTGGTGTCTACCAGCGCTGCGTAGAGCCAGAGCAAGGCCAAGCGATTCTCAAAGACATCCATCAAGGCGAGTGCAGCCACCATGCGGCTTCAAGAGCACTCGTCGCCAAAGCCTCTCGACACGGTTTCTTCTGGCCAACTGCCTTGGAAGAGGCCAAGGAGTTGGTCCAAAAATGCAAAGGGTGCCAGAAGTTCAGCTCCAAGCTGCACCAGCCGGCTTCTGCACTCAAGACCATCCCCATTGCCTGGCCTTTCGCAGTTTGGGGTCTAGACATGGTGGGACCATTCAAGACAGCACGAGGTGGCTTAACTCACTTACTTGTCGCAGTGGACAAGTTCACCAAGTGGATAGAAGCGAAGCCAATCAAGAAGCTGAACGGTCCGACTGCCGTGACTTTCATCGCCGATATCACAATTCGGTACGGCATACCACACAACATCATCACCAACAACGGCACAAATTTCGCCAAAGGCGCCTTGGCCCGTTTCTGCGCAACACAGGGGATCCGACTGGACCTAGCGTCCGTCGCCCATCCACAGTCAAACGGCCAGGTGGAGCGAGCAAACGGCCTCATCCTGTCCGGCATCAAGCCCCGGCTGATCGAGCCTCTGGAGCGCTCGGCTGGCTGCTGGCTTGATGAGCTACCAGCCATCCTCTGGAGTCTGCGCACGACTCCAAACAAGTCAACCGGCTTCACGCCTTTCTTCCTTGTCTATGGTGCCGAAGCCGTCATCCCAGCGGACATAGAGTTCGGCTCCCCACGAGTCACCATGTACACCGAGGAGGAAGCAGAAGAAGCACGACAAGACGACGTCAATCTGCTGGAAGAGGGCCGACTGTTGGCACTCAGCCGGTATAGCATCTACCAGCAGAGCCTGCGCCGATACCACAACAGGAAGGTCAGGCCAAGATCTTTCCAAGAAGGCGACCTTGTGCTCCGGCTGATCCAGCGAACAGCCGGCCAACACAAGCTGTCGGCGCCTTAGGAAGGCCCTTTCATCATCAGCAAAGTACTGGGCAACGACTCCTACTACCTGATTGACGCTCAGAAGCCCCGAGCACGCAAGAGGGACGACTCCGGCAAGGAGACAGAGCGGCCATGGAATGCAAATCTCATCCGAAGATTTTACAGTTGATGCAATATGTACCATGCTACCTTTTGTATTAAAGTACCAAGACTTCGGCCCCCCCCCCCCAAGACGAGCTCGGGGACTGCCCTCTTTTGTCTGTATGATAAAAATTATGCCTGCAAGTATGTTACTCCTTTTTATGCCGTTTGGAACCGGGCTCGACAAGTCGGGCCGGGGACTTGCCGCCTTGCACTATGAAATGCTTCCTGCAGCCAGACAAGTAGTGTGTAACACCTAAACTGTCTTTTGTCAAAAGCCGCAGCTCGCAGAGCGACTGTACGGTAGGCAGAGGTAAGGTAGAATGGGCGTTCGCATGAAAAATGGTTAAGGACTCAAAGCATAAAACATAGCTCAAGACAGCTTCCAGCCTTTTTCGCAAACCGACTCTCGAATAGTCGGATTGCCGTCTTCTATTCAACTTGCTCAAAAACCTCTTAAAAATGGCTAAGTACTTGCCTTCCCAAAGTAGCCAAGCATTTGATCCAGCGACAGTCCGTAGAGCGGTTGTCCGATTGGCAAGGCAGGCAACTAAGAGAAAGCGGCAAAGGAAAAAAGCCAAAAGAGCAATGAGCAAGAAAAGATAGAACTCGGATAAATATATTTACATAACAGAGGCCCTTGGCCGAATCTTCGAGCAAAAGTTCAAAATACACCCTGCGGGTGGAATTGTGCGAATTAACAAGTTCTTCAAAGACTACTGAAGCAGATAAAATAAAGGTAAAGCGGTACCTTAGGAAGCAGCTGACGGATTCGGAGGGTCGGACGAGGCGGCAACGTCAGGCGTCGGGGCGGCCGGCTGGCTAGTCTCGGCTTGATCGCCTCCGGCGGCAGTCGGGTCGGTCGCACCCGGCTCGTTGCTGGAGCCGTGGTCGAGCTGAGGCTGGCCGTCTGCTCCGTCTTCTGGTGCCTCCGTCTCGCCTCCGTCCTCCGCCTCGCCTTCCTCCTCGACGCTGGAGCCAATCACCTCCGTCGAGTCCTCGCCGTAGTCTAGGTTCATCCCAAACCACTCTGGCGGTACCTCCTCGCCGTCTTCAGACCGCTCGGGGACGAAGATGCTGGTGTCGGTGTACTCGGTGATCGCCGCAGCATGCTTGACGAGGGTGTCTTCCGCAGCTGCCAGCTCCGGCTGGGCCTCCGACCGAAGCGTGGCCAGCCGGTCTAGATCCAGCCCCGGATACCACGCCTTGACAAACTCCAAGGCCTGGCGCGCTCCAGCTCGGGCCGAAGAACCCTTCCAGGCCTCAAGACGACCAGCCGCGACCTCTAGCCAGTCGGCCGTCAGGCTGGGGGTGCATGGAGCCTGCATGTCCGGCCACAGGGCGGCAATCGCCTGGGCACCGACACGCTGAAGCCGGCGCAACATCCGGTGAGTCGGCCGAAGGCGAGCCTCGATGCTCAGGATGTGCTCGTCAAGGGTTCGGGGGGCGTCGGCGGCGATCTCTGCGCCCTCCGCCCTCCGACCTTCACGATCAGCCTCGATGGCTTGGATGGCGGCCTGCGAGTGCCCAGGACAGAAGTCTGCCAAGATGGAAGAAACAAAGAAGCAAGTCAAAAACCAGGAGTTGGCACGACTTATAATCGGCAGCTCGAAGAAAGAAAGTAAAGAAACTCATCATGAACGATGTCTTCAATCTCATGGAAGCCGGAGGCCAGCATCGCCTCCTTGTCAGACCAGGAGGAGCGCTCGCTCGCAAACTCGGCCAGGAGGGCGGTCTCTGTCTCTTCCGCCTCCCTCTACGTCTTCACAACCAGCTCCTTCTGCTCTGCCAATTGAGTGGCCAGCAGATCGCGCTCCGTGGCAAGCTTGCTGCACTCCTCCCCTTTGGCGCGCAATGCAGAGTTGGCTTCACTTAGCTGCTATTGAAGAGCAGCATTGGCTCCTGAAAAGAAGGAAGAAAGAAGGCGTTAAGTCATCAGGTAAAGAAGGTCGCCGGGGAGATCCGGCCCGACTGCTGAGCAGTCGGCCCGAATCTCGGGGACTACAGCCCGCGGGTGCGCCAGCGCGCCCCCGCAAAGAAGGAAAAGGACTTACTCCAGCTCTCTGACAAATCGGCGGTCCGCTTGCCCAGCTCTTCAACGTTACGGTTGAAGGCAGTGACGCGGAGGTTATGGTAATCCTGTGTCAAACGTTTCAGACAAAAAGTTAATACCCAGAGTTCATCAATTGGAGTTTCGGGCCGCCTGCTCAGTAGCCAGCCCGAAACTCGGGGACTACACCCAGTGGGTGCGCTGGTGCGCCCCCACAGAGAGGAACAAGAAAACAAAGACCAAAGGAAAAAACATACCCGGACGGCTGCCCGCGACGCCAGGAACGCCTTGGTGCAACTCTGGAGAGCGTCACCCTCAGCGTGAAGCTTCGCCTGGACGTCCAGGAGCGCCTGGTTCAGCGGCCCTGTGCCGCCTCCTCACACCCACCCAATGGGCGCGGCGCTTGTCGCTTCGGCGTCTGGGATCGCCGAGCTGGCGGTGCCGACTTCCAGGGGGCGGGGTGCTGAAGTTGCCTTCTCCAGATGGCGGCGCGTTGGTGAGCCGACTTGGAGGAGCAGCCTTGCCATGGCCTCGTCTTCGATCGGCAGCATCGGAGGATCCGCTGGCTGCTCGCCTTGCGCACTCGCAGACGGCGGCGGAGGCGGCGGCGGAACAATCACGTCCGGCATAGAGGGGTCGCCGCCTTCCCTCTCCACGACGGGGTTCTCACCACCGGCTTCCCCAGTCTGCCCCGTGAACTCCGGAGGCGGCGGCACAGAGTTCAACAGGGTGACGAACATCGCCGATTGGCAGCGTGCGGCTTCCTCAGCCTGCCGCTTTGTCGCAGCGGCGGCTTCGGCCTCCGCCAGTTTTTTCTTGGCGAAAGCCTCCACCCTGTCGGCCTCCACCTTCTCCAGGCGAACGGCCTCTTCTTCGTTGCGCTTCTCCTGCGCATTCCGGTCCGTCGCCTCCCAGAGGTCAGCAGCGGGGTCAATCCACCGAGTGGTAGCGGACATCTCCGCTGACCCCATGACGGAGGCGGCGGTGACCCTCTCAAGAGTAAGGGGAGCCCTGAAGCAAGGGGAGCAAGCAAAGACTCAGACAAAGTCACAAAGAAAGAATAAAGCTTTGAGACAGAATACTCACGCGGAGACCAATGGCGGCTTCTTTACTTCCTTATGGAAGCGGATGTCCTTCGCAGCCGCCTCGTCCCACCGGGTTGCTGCAGCCGAACCCTTGGGTTTCTTCGGCCGACTGCCGAACAAGGTCGGCACGGCCCTGTGCTTCTTCCCGCCGCCTGGAGCACCCGGCGCGGCAGAAGAGCCCGCGCCAGGCTGGCTGGCTCCTGGCCGATGGCGGGGGGCGACTTCCCCCTCGGCGTCGTTGTCAGGCCAGTCGGCGAAAGTGGCCGAAGGCCTGAAGTCGCCCGCTGTTCCTCCTCCTCCCTCGGCGTCGTCCTCTAGAGCCGCCGCCCCCGGATTGGGGTCGTCGACGTCGCTCTCCGCCCGGTCGGCGAGGAACTCGCGGGCCGGCCCCGAGGTGCCGGCTGGCGGGTGGAGGAGGGGATTCAGACCAAAGCCGACTGGTCAAAACAAACTCGGCGAGAGAGAAGACAATCCAAAGAAAGAAAGGAAAGGCAACTCACCACGGGCGGAGGGTTGGCGCGGGAGTACGGCTCCTTGCCGAACCGCCAATCCTCCAGGAGCTTGCTGTCCGAGAGGTAGTTCACCATGAAGGCCACCTCTTCGTGAGGCATGTCCTTGGTGCACATCCGACTCAGGTCGCGGTGCCCGCTCATCTGGCATATCATGTGAGGGCGGCCTTGGAGTGGGAGAACTCGGCGCGCCACGAAGGCGGCGAGCAGGTCTGGACCAGTCAAACTCTCCGACTGCGTCACCACTCGGAGTCGCGCGATGACGCTGGCTCCCGCAGGCGTCAGCGACTTGGCCCGGTATGACCAGTTGGGCAGTCGCCGAGCCGGTGGGCCGGCTTCGAAAGCCGGCAGGTTGACCCAGTCTCCCCTCGCGGAGACGCTCCTGACGTAAAAGTAGGATCTCTGCCACATCTTCACCGACTTTATCAGCGAGATGGAAGGGAAGGGATTGTCGGCCCCCGACCTTCGCACGGCGATGAAAGCGCCGCACTGAGCCGGCACGCCCGCGACCTGGGTGCCGAGCTTGGAGAAGAAGAACTCCCCCCAGAGCTCGAGGGTAGGGAGGACTCCGAGGAAGCCTTCGCACAAGGCCACGAAGCCAGACAATAGCACCACTGTGTTGGGGGTGAGGTGGTGCGGCTGGAGGCCGTAGAACTCCAGGAAGGATCGGAAGAAACTGCTCGCCGGCAGCCCTAACCCGCACAAGCAGTGCGAGCGGAAGATGACCTGCTCGCCCTCCTGCGACGCGGGGGAAATCTCTCCCTTCGGCGCAAGGCGCACCCGCACGTGATCCTCGCCGGGGAGCCGACGAGTCCTGCGGAGGAACTCGATGTGGTCGTCATGGACTTCGAAACCGTCCCAAGTGCCGGAGCGCACCGGGGGAGGCGCGGCGGCGGAGGAAGAACTCATCGCGAGCTGATCGCCGCGGCGTTCGCCGGAGCTTGGGCGCGCGGAGGAGCGAAGAAGAAGAAGAAGGAGGAGAGCGAGGAGCAGTGAGAAGGAAGAGAGCGAGGAGTGGTGGGAAGGAGGGGCGCGCGTGCCCCCTCTTCCCCCTACTTATAGCCTCGTGGGCTGCGAAGCCGAGGGGGCGGTCGTGGGAATTTACTGCACCCACGGCCCCACGACCCCCACGTTCCACGATAAAGTTACTGCGCACAGTAACTCCATGGTAGTCCCAACCATCCGCCGAGGCCGCAAGGGATCCGCTCGGGCGCCAAGGCGCGGTAGTGGCGGGCACCGCCTATGGGCCTTCCCCGTCGCGCACGTAGGCTGGCAAGACGGCCCAGCCACGTGTCATCGCATGACAGGCCTAGAACGGGCAGCGGCCTGGAGGCTTAGCTAGCACGCTACTTGGATCCCACCGCGACGTTCGAAATATTGTGCGAGTCGGAATTGAGTGAGTCCGAATTGAGTGAGTCCGACTCCTTCTAGTCGGCCCGACAGAAGTCAATCAAAGACCATGTGTTGAGCACCCGGAAAGAGAAACTGCTGAGGCTTCTCAGCCGATCGTTCGCGGCGCCTCACCAGCTTTGGGGACTACTGTCGGAGTAATGGGCCACGGGTAGGCCAACCCGAGCCCCAGAACCTTTCAAGACATCGGGGCAGGCTGCGCCCCTCAAGACCCCAGGACGGAGAGCCGCCTTCAAGAAGTCCAGGACAAGATGGCCGACTGACCACTCGTGGCCGAGTCCCAGGGACGACCGCAGGGTAAGCCGACTCCTGACTGGCGACTTCCGGAGAAGCCAGCTTTGGGGAGTCGTCCTGCGATTCCAACACAACCCGTGACCTCATCAAGGGGGACGGGGCAGGGGAGTGGCTACAGTGAAGCCCACTCCCGCCCCTTACCAAGGGCGGGCATGGCCACAGCACGCCGTACCCCGGAAGATCTCCGTGCGGCGTGGCACTATTGCCGTGCCGGCCCTGACATCAGCACCGCAGGACCGAATCCTGCACCCACGATGGCTTGTCTGTACGGCTCAGAGGCAGCAGGTCCCACCAGTCGGTGAGACCCCAAGAGACGGCAAGAGGACCACTAGTCGGACCCGTCGGAAGTCGGCCTGGGGAGTCGGCCGAGCCCTCCCCCGGGGCCCATGCACCATTAATCAAGATGTGATGGAGAGTGGCAATAGTGATCGCCCGCCAAGCGGCGGGGCTATTTCCACGACCCCATGATCAAGCCTGCGTCATCAGAAGCACGGCTACAGTAATCAGCAGCCGGCAAGACCCGGTCGCGGCGGACGCGGCCTGTCGGCTCTGTACCAGGCCAGTCGGCAGGGCCCGCCAGTCGGCGGGCCCCAGCGGTCGGCGGGGAAGACGGAAGCCAGAGGCGCTGACGGCTGGGCCCGCGTCCCGCCAGATTACCATTGTACCCCTAGGGGGGTAGGCCTATATAAACCTCCCAGGGCACCCATGCAAAGGGTTGGAACCCATTAGCTCTAGACCAAATCATATAGAAGGGAGAGAGCTAGCCTTGCCCTCTCCTACCTCCAAGAAACAACTCAAGGAGCAACCGTGTAAACACTTTGCCATAGTGATCATGCGGAGACCCCGCAGAGCAGCAGTAGGGGTATTATCTCCCCGGAGAGCCCTAAAGCTGGGTAAGATTCACCGGCATGCATGCCTACGCCTCATCCCGTTTCCAGGCACCGGCGACGTTCTACTCGCCCCCACCATGATAAGCCATCCTTTGGCATATGTCGCACCAAACCCCCGACAGGCCAGCTCGGCACTGGCTTAAAAGCCTCCCCGAAAACTCCATTGGAAGCTGGGAAGAGCTCGAAGACGCTTTTCGGGCAAATTTTCAAGGGACTTATGTCCGACTTCCGGATGCGGACGATTTGAGTCATATAACTCAACAGCCCGGAGAGTTAGCCTGAAAGCTTTGGAACATGTTTCTTACTAAAAAGAACCAAATAGTTGACTATTTTGGACGCCGAAGCCTTGGCAGCTTTTAAGCATAGCGTCCACGACGAATGGCTTGCCAGACACCTCGGCCAAGAAAAGTCAAGAACAATGGCAGCATTAACAAGCCTCATGACCCGCTTTTGCGCGGGTAAGGACAGATGGCTAGCCAGATGCAACACCAGCGACCCAAGTACACCCGAAGTTAGAGATGAAAACGAGAAATCACGATGCAGCAAAAATAATAAGCGCCGGAATAAAGAAGACAACCTGAAGAGCACGGCGGTAAACGCTGGATTCAGAAGCTCTCGGCCAGGTCAGCAAAAGCCGCCCTCTAAAGGCGCCAGAGATGAACTGTCCAGCCTCAACAAAATCCTGGACCAAAAATGTCAGATCCATAGCACCCCTAGTAAACCCGCTAATCATACCCACAGAGAATGTTGGGTCTTCAAGCAGTCCGGCAAGCTCAACGCCGTACACAAGGGGGAGGATACACCAAGCGAAGATGAGGATGAGCATCTTAAGAAAGACACTGGGGAACAAAAGAAATTTCCACCAGAAGTCAAAATAGTAAACGTGTTACACGTGATCAAGGGGAGAAACAAAGCGGCACTCCCAGATAAATATGCCCAAGGGACTATCACCGCGGAGTCCTGCCACTGGTCGTCTCAACCGATCATGTTTGACCATCAGGATTACTCAACAAGTATCCGGCATGCAGGATGGGCTGCCTTGGTATTAGACCCAATAATTGACGGATACCACTTCACACGAGTCCTGATGGACGGTGGCGGTAGTCTAAACCTGATATATCAGGACACAATCCGCAAAATGGGGATAGACCCAACAAAAATTTGCCTCAGCAATACTACCGTTAAAGGAGTAACGCCAGGCCCAGGGGCTCATTGCACGGGCTCCCTGCTACTAGAAGTTATATTCGGCTTCCCCGATAACTTCTATATCAAAAATGTAACCTTCCACATTGCTCCGTTCCAAAGTGGCTATCAAGCACTACTTGGACGCGAAGCTTTCGCTCGCTTTAATGCAATACCGCATTACGCTTCCCTCATGCTTAAGATGCCCGGTCCACGTGGCATCATTGCAGTAAATGGAAATATTGAGCGATCCCTGCGCGCCGAGGAGGGTGCGGCTGCCTCGGCAGCCACACACTAAAACGGCCTCACCAACTAAAGTATTCGATAGGTCGTCAAGACCACGGACACGGTTAGACGAGTCCGGCGCATCTATATGAAATTCGTACAGGTTTGATGGCACACCCCTATCACAAACACAAGGGGCTCAACGCGCGCAGACAAGTGGCAATTTTTACTCATCTTGAAATTTACATGGTTTCTTTAAAACCTACCTTTTTGCACGACAACTTTTCACGTAAGTTCCTCTCTTTTACAAATGACCACCGTGCTACACCAGTCCAGGATACGGCACAACGGAGACACATGCGCAGACGTGCAGCAGGGACCCGTACCAAGGATTCTTTTTAGATTAAGACCCTGCGTCAACCTTTTTTACTGTCTCTTGTTGATACACATCCCTCGGATTCTCAGTACAATTGAGAAGGATGTTGGCGTCTTGGCATGTAGCCACGTCAGAATAATGCACGTACCTAGACACCAGGGGCTTCTTACAAAGGGCACTGTTTAGGCCCGGTTTATACCATAAAGACCGAATACCTTAGGGAGTGTTCGGTGTCGCGAGTTTGGCCTTATATGCATCAGCTTCGAATCATGTCTTTGGTAAAATGTTGGGTTTGCCCGGCTCCTATGTTTTGGTACCTTACGTTCCGCTCTATCGGCTAAGGTAGCACTAGGAGAACTACTGCGATTGTGCCCCGGGTCATCCGGACGAGCACCTTAGTAGAGAAAGCCGAAAACTGACTGTCATGATATAGCGTGAGACTGGTCAACCACTCGATGACCTATCGGAATGTTAGAATTCCTCCACCTTAACGAAGGCCGTTTCCCGGCCAGGCATGTACGGCCCCGAATTTGGGAGAGTGCGGAGCCACCAGGGGCTATATAGTAGCCCCACCGTCAAACTCCTATGGCTAAGTGAAAGTGTTAAAGCATTATAGTCCGGTTGCCTCGTTTGCTGCGCTATCACCTCCTTAATAGGGCAAAGACGTTGGGTTAAGTGTGAACACACGTCTTCTATGAACACCCCCGCATTATGTGCGTGGGGGCTGACGCCGACGACTGCAATCTTTCAGGTTATACACATGTATACATAAACGGCCGCACATGAGGCATCATATTACTTTCAGGCAAAAGTATAAACACAACCTTAATAAATTTCATAAAAACATTGTGTTTACAATGGGAATACATGTCACTCAAACATAATATTCTTCGAGCACTGGGCCTCTATCAAACGAGCACCCTCGAGAACCTCTTTGAAATAGTGCTCGGCAGCCACTCGGCCTATGGCCGAACCCTACGCCGCAACAGTGGTAGCATCCATCTCCGCCCAGTATGCTTTAACATGGGCAAGGGCCATCTGCGAGCCTTCTATGCATGCCGACCTCTTCATCGCATTGATGCGCGGCACCGCACCAAGGAACTGCTGCACTAAGCTGAAATAACTATTCGGCTTCGGCTTTTCCGGCCACAGCTGATCCACGACAGACCTCATGGCGAGTCCGGACAACCTATTGAGTTCGGCCCATTCGGCTAGCTGATCAGTCAATGGAAGCAGACGCTCTGGAACGTTAAATTGCGACCAGAACAACTTGTCCACTTCACGATCTGTTTGATCTTGGAAGTATTTGGCCGCATCGACAGCGCTCGCCGCCAAGTCCATATATGCGTCTGCCGAACTCCACAGCCGATCCAGAGGGGCATACCGTGGATCTCCGAACTTCCTCCACAACATGAAGGGCTTCCTAGCCGCAATATCCCCGGCTTCACGCAGCTCCTCCGTCTTCGTTCTCATAGCAGAGCGGGTGTCTTTGGTCATCATCGTGGCCTTTTCAAGGTCCGTCGCCTTCACTCGGTTTTCTTCTTCAAGGAACTGGCAACAGTCGGCAGTGTCTTTTAACTCTACATCCATCTTGGCCATTTTCTCTTTGCTCTCGCAATGCGCGGCCTTCTTGGCCCTCAACTCTTCGGTCGCCTTCAAAGCAGCCGCATTACTACTCCTTGCTTGTTCTTTGGCTCGGGCAAGTTCCGCCTGAAGGGTCTCCACGGTGGCAACTCCATCTGCAGTCACAACATATTAAAGATACTGGCATCATGCTGCTCTTACTATGTGACATTCACCAGAAAGCATTACTTACCCTGTGCCTTGTCAAGCCGCTTGTTAACAAGCTCGATGTCGGCATCTGTTGCATCCAGTTGACGCTTTAGTTCGGCAAACTCATTAGTCCGGCTAGCCACCGGAGCTTCCACCACCTGCACATAAAGGCGGTTTGGTTACTACCTGGGACTACGATCCTCTGTTCACCGCCGTTCTCGACGACAACCAGAGTCTCAGGGGCTACTATCTACAAAGGGCACACCTAAAAATGTGCGGTACTATCAAAAAGTATCACGTACCTCAAAGCCTGTCAGTAGACTCATAAAGGCTTCATCACCATCCCCATTAACCTACGGTGTTCTTCTGACATGGCCGCTCGCTCCAACAGCTCCATCAGTACGTCCGACCGCATACCAGACGGTGCCGGACTCTTTTGTTTGCTCTCTTCAAGAGCTGGACGCTGAGGACTTTGGGTGACTATAGGATTATCTTCTGGCCTCACCTAATCCGGAGAGGCCCTCCGTGACGACACTTCAAGGTCGTCCGCTTCTTGAGCAGGGGAGTCCGGGGGAGGCGTTTCGCTCTCCATCATCTCCGGAAGAAGATCCCCCAAAGATGAGCTCTGCTAAGAAGGGCTAAGATCTGAACTGCAAGATAAATGCTTCGGTTATTTTCCTCAGAAGTGAAGTAGTATATCTTCACTATTAAAGTACTTTTTGATTACTTACAGATCGTTAGAGGGCAGATCCCCGCGCAGACTTTGTGCGGCAAGAGCACCCTCCAAGGCAGGACCCTCTGGTGGAGACTTATTCTCCCGTTTGGAAACCGTGGTTTCCGAATCTTCAGGGGTAGTCCTCTTCCTTCTCCAAGGTGAGAGAATACTAGATTCCTCCCCTGGGTTATCCTCCCTCACGGAGGCGCCTGTTCCCTCGGTCGGAATGGGTAGCGGTGGAGGCCCGCTTTCGCCCCCTTTATTCCCCCCTTTATCTTCCTGTGAGGGCTCCGGGCAAGGTGCTAGCTCGAGCATCTTTTCCAGCACCGGATTCTCCAAGCCTTCCGGAAGGGGGGCCGAACACCGCATCATCTTCGCCTTTGTTATCCAATCCTAGTCAAAGAGCGATTTCTCAGAATGATGTCATGATAAATGAAAGACGGTGTGTTTGGCTAGAGGATAACTTACTTGGTCGGCAGTGCAGTTGCTGCTCAGGCCCACGTCCTCGGTAGTGTCCGGACACTCTATATGGGGTCCGAAGAATGATTTATACATCTCCTCGTGCGTCAGGCCGAGGAAATTCTGAATAGCGCGCGGTCCTTCTGGGTTGAACTCCCACATGCGGAGGGGCCGGCGTTTGCATGGCTGGATTCGTCGAACCAGCATGACTTGCATTACCATAATCAAACTAAAGTCTCCTTCGAAGAGATCTCGAATGCGGCTCTGCAGTACAGGAACGTCCTTGGCTGGACCCTAGCTCAGCCCTCTACTAATCCATGACATCAGTTGTGGTGGAGGGCCTGACCGGAAAGCAGGGGCAGCTGTCCACTTGGCACTTCTGGGAGCTGTGATGTAAAACCACTCCCGTTGCCATAATCCGGACACCTCTGGAATGGAACCCTTTGGCCATGGAGCTCTAGCGATCTTGCTTATTAATGTGCCTCCGCACGCTACATGCTGCCCCTCGACCATCTTCGGCTTCACATCAAAGGTCTTGAGCCACAGGCCGAAGTGAGGGGTAATGCGGAGGAAGGCCTCACATACGACAATAAATGCCAAGATATGGAGAAAGGAGTCCGGGGCTAGATCATGGAAATCTAGCCCGTAATAAAACATCAACCCCCTAATGAAGGGATCTAGAGTGAGGCCTAGACCTCTGAGGAAGTGGGAGATGAACACGGCGTCTTCGTTGGGTTAAGGAGTAGGGACGACCTGCCCTCGGGCAGGCAGCCGATGCGAAACCTCGGCAGTCAGGTATCTGGCCTCCCTCAACTTCTTGATGTCTTCTTCCGTAACGGAGGAGGGCATCCACCGGCCTTGAAGGCTAGATCCGGACATGATTGAAGGTCCGGAGCACCTGACCTGGGCTTTGGGTGTTAGAACTCAAGGCGGGGGAAGGATTTGATTGAGCACGGGAGGGAAAAAAGTAAAAGCCTTGTCCCTTTATAAAGAGGGTGAATATCAAGCGTCCTCTCCGTAGCCGTTTGGGACTTGCCTATAATCTAGGAGTCCTAGACACAGTTGGGTTACCCACGCCCGTATTGATGAGAATCCCGTAATAAGGGGACACGATCTCTGCTTCGATGAGACGTGTCAAAAAACTGCCTCGCGTTATGTGCGGGGCTAGTTAAAGGAAATGGTTCGAATAATCACCGGGCCATGGCATAAGGTAGTGTTGCCAAAACAAGTCAGCAAATTAGATTTGTGGAAATATTATTCTCTCTACGGTGGTATGTGGAACTTATTTTGCAGGGTCGGACACTATCCTTGTATTCAAATTCTTCCGTGGTATATTCGGAGGAGGAACCTGCCTTGCAATGCCGAAGACAATACTGCGCGCCGGACTCATAGTCATTGAAGCCTGGTTCAGGGGCTACTGAGGGAGTCCTGGATTGGGGGTCTCCGGGCAGCTGGACTATATCCTTTTGCCGGACTGTTGGACTATAAAGATACAAGATTGAAGACTTCGTCTCGTGTCCGGATGGGACTCTACTTGGCGTGGAAGGCAAGCTAGGCAATATGGATATGTATATCTCCTCCTTTGTAACCGACCTTGTGTAACCCTAGCCCTCTCCAGTGTCTATATAAACCGGAGGTTTTAGTCCGTAGGACAACATACAATCATACCATACGCTAGCTTCTAGGGTTTAGCCTCTTTGATCTCGTGGTAGATCTACTCTTGTACTACCCATATCATCAATATTAATCAAGCAGGACATAGGGTTTTACCTCCATCAAGAGGGCCCGAACCTGGGTAAAACTTCATGTCCCCCGCCTCCTGTTACCATCTGCCTAGACGCATAGTTCGGGACCCCCTGCCCGAGATCCGCTGGTTTTGACACCGACAGACGTAGTCGAACGAATCCTCACAACTCCGGAACGGAACCGAAGCTAACGAGGGAAGCAACCCGGAAAGAAGCAAACAACATAGTAAACAACCATCACATAAGCATGGCATGATGCACAACCAAGTATGATGCATGTCCGGTTTAAAGAGGCATGGCATGGCAAAGTGCACAAGCAAAACTACAAGTTAAGTGGAGCTCAATATGCAACGAGTTGCATATTGATGAAACACCACAACAAGTTATCTAGTTCGATCTCGTTTATGTGCCCAACAATATTAAATGTTGATTAACATGGCAAGAGGTGAGGCATAATTAAACTAACTATTTAGACAAGTTTAAATGAGGCTAGAAACAACAAACAACAATTCCGGAAAATTCTCATATGCAAATTTTAGAGTTGGTACTATTCTGCCCTAAACCAAATTTTAGAGTTGTTGAACATGCAAAGTAATGCCACCATGTTAAACTAGGCATTTTCTACCCCATTTACATATAAAGTTTGTTAAGTTTGGAGCTACGGTTATTTAGTTATGTATTAAAGCATTTTAACATGGCCATTAAGCAAATCTAAACAAACAACATTTTAAACATATTTAACATGGATGAAAGTTGGAGATTATTAATCTACACAAAATTCTAAGTATTTTACATATATAATTTGTTTTTAAATGATGCGCCATTTGTGAGTTATTAAATGCATAATGCTTGGGGGGTTTTCTGCAAAATAGCATTCTCTGGAATAAATAACTTAATTCACAGATCTGGAAAAAAACCTAAACATGCTGAATCTAGACAAGCCCAATAGAGGGGGAAGTTGGGGCTACTCACATTGGGCCTCATGGGCCGGTCAGTGAAGAAGCAGGCCAGCGGGAAGCTAGGCTAGGCGCTGCGCTGGTCTCACAGTCAGATCGAAGCAAGGAAGGGCGTGGTCAATGTGCGGGACTAAACGGGGCGAGCCACTGTTCTTCTCGTTTCTGAAGAAACAAAAGCAGCAGCAGGAGCAAGGCAATGGAGAAGACGACGGCAGGGGGGCCTGGCGACGGGGTCGGTGGGAACCGGACAAAACGGGCAGATCGAGCCGTCCGGCCTCGGTTCCAGGGAACGGTGGCGGACGGGAGCTCCGGCAGGAACTTGGTGTGCGAGCGCAGCGACCTGGAGGAGGCGACAAACAGAGGAGGCTGCGGTTGGACTTGACGAAGGGGACGGCGAGGCGAGGTGGACCGCGGGGGAGGTCAGGAATGGCGGGGCCTGACGGATCCGGATGGGGGCGGCGCTTGACAATGGAGGGCGATGCAAGGCAGAGGAGGAACGGTTGTCGGGGCTTGGTGAACTGCTGCTGTTGCTACGGCGACGAGGCAGCGAGTCGAGGGACTTGGCGGCCCGGCGAGGAAACAATGGCGCAGCAGGGGCACAGCGGGAACGACACGAGAATGGAGGCAGCGACGGGGATCTCCGGTGGCGGTGCTCGACGCGTGGCCATGGCATCGATCCTGTAACTGAGAGAGAGAGAGAGAGCATGAGAGAAAGACAGGGATGGGAAGGATAAGGAAGAAGCAGGGGAAGAGGAGGTGAGGAGGAAGGGATCCAGCGCTAGCTGGCTCTGGTGGCCTGCCGAAGCAGCGAGTGATGGCGGTAGGCGATGGGGAAGTACGCGGCGGCATGAGTTGCTCGAGGGGAGGAGCGCGTTGCCTTGGGCGCCTGGTTGCCGAACGACGAGGCGAGGTAGAGGAGCCAGGGGTGGCTCGGACGGCTACAGGCGCGAGAAGATGAGCTCGGGTGGCTGGGGCTGTAGGGGTGGATCGAGCAGAGGCCGGTGAGGTTGGTCAGGGATGGATTTATTTGGATCGGCTTGGTGGTTGGTTGGGTGAAGCGCTCGAGGTGGATTGGATCGGAAGGGATCCCGAGGAGGAAGAGGACTGGCGGCGACGGGTGAGGGGATTTGTTGGCTGGGACAAGCCCCTAATTTTTAGGGTAGGGGTTGGTCTATATATAGAAACAAAGGATTAGGTTTAGACTCTCCGATTTAAATCGGACGGTCTCGTATAAATAGGTTAGGGGGCCCAATTAAGAAAACAAAGATGTTTGGGGATGTTCCGGATCCAACGGTGACGAAAGTCCGGTTCGGGTTCGGGGAAGGTTTTCGGACGCGCGACGGGGTCTGAGAACTGAGCAGAGAGGGGTTTTCGGACCGTGCGATCGCATCGGACGGCTCCGGATGCGAAGAGGGGTAGGTTGGAGCTTGTGGGCTGTGCAGAAGGCCTCGGGCTGAGAGGAGAGAAGAGAGAGAGAGAGAGACCCGGCGTGTGTTTCCGAAGACCGAAAACGTCCGACGATTTGACCGACTGTATTGTCGCTATAGTTTAATGGTTGGGCTACCAAACGAACTCCGAATGCGCTGAATTTGACAGGCGGTCTAATGGCAACATAACAACACCGCATGCCAACTTTCAACCCATTCCGAGAACATTTTTCGTCCACTTATAAAATACTAGTTCGGACATGCCGCGGGCGCGTGCGAGTGTGGATGGGCTCAGAACGGACAACGGAAAGAGCTGGGGGAACCCAGACGGATGCAAGTTTTGAAAACATGACGATGCAATGCGGATGATGACATGGCAAGATGCAACACGTGAGCGAATGAAATGTCAACAACAACGAATAACTGGAAGACACCTGGCGCAACGGCCTCGGGGCGTCACATAATCCGCGCAGGGCTCGCCTAAGCACCGTGAGAATATGACCGGGGGTGTAATTTGTGGAGGGGGTGCCGTACACGGCTAGGAAATTGTTTGTTGTGTGCTAGGCGCCCCCTCCTCATATATATAGGTGGGAGGGAGGGAGGAGCATCCATAGGAGGCACCCAAGTAGGAGGAATCCTATTTGGAGTCCCTCCCAAGCCGCGCGCCCCCCTGCCATATATAACCGAGGTGGAAGGAAAGAGGGGGGAGAGGGAGTGAAATAGGAATCCTAATCCACACTTTTCTTGCCCTCCCCTCTTTCCTTCTCCTCCTCATAGGGCTGGCCTCTATAGGGGCACACCAGGGCTGGTGTGTTCCCTCACTTGGCCCATAAGGCCCATATCTTTGCCTGCCCAAAACTCCTTTCCGGTGACCCGATAAGTACCCAGTACCCTCCAGAACACTTCCGGTGTCCGAATACCATCATCCTGTATATCAATCTTCACCTCTCGACCATTTTGAGACTCCTCATCATGTCCGTGATCTCATCTGGGATTCCAAACAACATTCGGTCACCAAATCACGTAACTCATATAATACTAAATCATCATCGAACATTAAGCGTGCGCACCCTACGGGTTCGAGAACTATGTAGACGTGACCGAGACACCTCTCAGGTCAATAACCATTGGCGGAACCTGGATGCTCATATTGGTTCCTACATATTCTACGAAGATCTTTATCGGTCGAACCGTAATGACAACATACGTTATTCCCTTGGTCATCGGTATGTTACTTGCCCGAGATTCGATCGTCGGTATCTTCATACCTAGTTCAATCTCGTTACTGGAAAGTCTCTTTAATCTTTCCGTAATACATGAGTGACAAATCCTAATCTCGATCTATGCCAACCCAACAAACACCTTCGGAGATACCTATAGAGCATCTTTATAATCACCCAGTTACGTTGTGACGTTTGATAGCACATAGTCGAAGGAATATGTATTTGACATGAAGAAAGCAATAGCAATAAAACTGAACGATCAATATGCTATGCTAATGGATGGGTCTTGTCCATCACATCATTCTCCTAATGATGTGATCACGTTCATCAAATGACAACACATGTCTATGGTTAGGAAACTTAACCATCTTTGATTAATGAGCAAGTCTAGTAGAGGCTTACTAGGGACTTGGTGTTTTGTCTTTGTATCCACACATGTATCAAGTTTCCGGTTAATATAGTTCTATCGTGAATAATTAACATTTATCATGATATAAGGAAATATAAAATAACAACTTTATTATTGCCTCTAGGGCATATTTACTTCATGGGCCCCATCTGGTACTTATTGACTCCAATATTTCTTATATATTCCATAAAAATTCCCAGTTAAGTTTCAACTCATTTGGAGTTGTGCAGAATAGGTAGCCTGACGTAGCTTTTTCAGGTCTAGATTTCCAGCTACTGGAATTCTCCCTCTTTGTGTGTACCTTGCATATTATGAGATAAAAGGCATTGAAATTTCTTCAAAAAACATTATTATGCATAGAAACATTATAAATAATAGTAGGTAAACATGATGCAAAATGGACGTATCAACTCCCCCAAGATTAGACCTCTCTTGGCCTCAAGCGAAAACCGAAATCGAAAAACATGTCCACATGCTTAGAGAGAGAGAGAGAGAGAGAGAGGTGTCGATAAAAACAAAATACAGACATAGAAGCATCATGCGAATTATTATAGCAGCAACAAACTTTAACATAAAACCTTCATCATAGAACTTTTATCATAGACTTCTCATGAACAAGTAACAATTCATCACACTTTTGAAGTATAAAGCATAAACTCTATTGGAAACCAACAAACTATGTTCTCAGTCAACTTTGCAACTACAATTCATCATCTTTTCAGGAAAGGTTCACGTATCAGAGCCTTTAGGCAAGTCCACATACTCAACCATCATATACTCTTCTATGATTGCTAACACTCACCGCATACACATGAGCAAAATGTTTCAACCGGACACAAAGAAATATAGGGGCTTATAGTTTTTCCTCCCAACGTATTCACCTCAAGGGTGATGTCAACAATAATAACTCATGCTACCCATATTCAACTAGACATATGTGCCTAGATCTTTCCTCACCACATGATGCTTGCCAAAGGAGAAAAATAAAAAGGAATAGAGAGAAAAACATTGACTCGTGCATAGAAGTAAATACATAAAAGTAAAATATAGGCCCTTCGCAGAGGGAAGGAGAGGTTGCCATGCGCTCATTTGTTTGTATGCTCAACCCCTTAGTGCAAAAGAACGCCATGTTATATTGCCCCTTATGAAAGCAACCTTTATTATGCAGTTTGTTGCTTTTATTCTTTGCTATCACAAGTTCATACAACGCTCAATTTTCTCTTACACTAAATGATCTTACATTTTTAGAAGCAATTTTTATTGCCTTATTGCACCGATGACAACTTACTTGAGGGATCTTGCTCAATCCCTAGGTAGGTATGGTGGACTCTTGAAAATAAGATTAGGGTTTAAGGGTTTTTGGATGCACAAGTAGTATCTCTACTTAGTGCAGAATTTTTGGCGAGCAAAGATGGGGGAAAGCACCACATGTTGAAGGATCTATGACAATATTACTTCTATGTGAATATGAACATACATAAATCATTACGTTGTCTTCCTTGTCCAACTCAACAATTTTGGCATATAATATTTTGTTGGGGGCTCACAATCACAAAAGATTTCTAGGATAGTGTATTTATATGTGAATCTTCTCTTCCCTTATAAATTCTTTCATGAGTTTCATCATTGACCAATGCTATGTTTGTTAATCTCTAATAAAATTTCCTACTTATACTTTTCCTTATGTCGTGTAATCACCTACCATAAGATTAGCATATGATCTTTTTCATTTATTTCCTTTCTTTTTATTGGAACATGAAAGTAAAGAAAGCAAAAACTCAAACTAAACTTTATTATATATCTCGCACACGATTACAAGGATGGATCACTAAGCAAACTCTCAAAAAGAAAGGATCGGACTAAAGTTTTATTCATCTAAAGCAAAATATAACCATGGATCAAACTAAGATAAGTACAGGCAAAAGATAGTGGGGGTGATACGATACCGGGGCACCTCCCCCAAGCTTGGCGGAAGCCAAGGGGAGTGCCCATACCCGATACTCAATTTTCTTTTGGTGATGAGGAAGGTGGTGGTGATGAAGTAGAGGCGATCATGTCCTTAATGATCAAGAGATTCTCCAATCTATGGATGACGCTCCGGAGGAAGATGATGTGCTCTTGATGTAGAATATTTTCACGAGTGAGATATTATTTTGCACATGAACTGTTTTAATGATTCGAGAGGCTTCAATCTTAGTTGGGGTAAGACGAGCATAGTAAGGTTTAAGGATATCTTATTCTTCCTCGGCAGGCCAGGTCTGCTCAGCCACCGGCGCTTGATCTCCAGTAGCCTCCTTGCTCTTGTCCCCTTCGACAGCTTCTACAGGCTCTTCACTCTTCAGCTCGATCTTCATCAACCACGCATCCTCTTCCACGTTGTTGGAGGAAGAAGAAGACATGATGCCTGTCTCAACAGATATGTCCGAAAACAACAAGAAAAGAGAACAAATGATTTCTCCATGATACAATGGTCAATAGGTTCGGGGGGTATATAAAGTTTTTTTGGGAAACAAGCAAACGGAAGAAAAACAGAGTCCGGAAGGTACCCGAGGTGGGCACAACCCACCTGGGCACGCCGCACCCCGGTGTCTTGTGCCCACCAGGGTGACCTTCCCGATAGTTTCTTATTTTCCTATTTTTTATTTTCCAAAACAGACAGAAAATATTTTTGCGGATTTTTGGGAGTCCGTTTACTTACCGTATCACGTACCTCCTCTTTTTAACGATTCTGGAGTGTTCTGGAAGGTTTCTTTTATGTGCTCTTGTGGTGTCATAGTTTGGATAATATTGCTTTCGACATTAATGGGCGTACCTGAAATATATTGTTTTATTCGTTGCCCATTAACAACCTTCGGGTTAGTACCTTCGGCATTATTTATTTTGATAGCTCCACACCGATAAACCTCCTTGATAACATAGGGTCCTTCCCATTTGGAGAGGACTTTTCCTACAAAGAATCCGAAACGAGAGTTGTAGAAAAGAACATATTCTCCAACTTTGAACTCACGCTTTTGGATTCTTTTATCATGCCATCTTTTAACTTTTTCTTTAAACAACTTGGCATTTTCATAAGCTTGGGTTCTCCATTCATCTAATGAGCTAATATCAAATAACCTATTTTCACCGGCAAGTTTAAAATCATAGTTGAGTTCTTTAATTTCCCAATATGCTTTATGTTCTAACTCAAGAGGCAAATCACAAGCTTTTCGATAAACCATTTTATAAGGAGACATACCCATAGGATTTTTATATGCTGTTCTATAAGCCCAAAGTGCATCATCTAATTTCTTAGACCAATTCTTCCTGGACCTATTGACAGTCTTTTGCAAAATTAATTTTATTTCTCTATTGCTAAGTTCAACTTGACCACTAGACTGAGGATGATAGGGTGATGCAATTCTATGGTTAACATCATACTTGGCAAGCATTTTACGGAAAGCACCACGAATAAAGTGTGAACCACCCTTAGTCATTATATATCTAGGGACTCCAAACCTTGGGAAAATAACTTCCTTAAGCATTTTAATAGAGGTGTTGTGTTCAACACTACTAGTTGGAATAGCTTCTACCCACTTAGTAACATAATCAACAGCAACCAAAATATGTGTATACCCATTAGAGGAAGGAAAAGGTCCCATGTAATCCAATCCCCAAACATCAAGTGGTTCAAAAACAAGTGAATAATTCATAGGCATTTCTTGACGCTTACCGATATTACCTATTGAGGGAGTCCTGGATTAGGGGGTCCTCGGACAGCCGGACTATATACTTTGGCCGGACTATTGGACTATGAAGATACAAGATTGAAGGCTTCGTCCCATGTTCGAGTGGGACTCTCCTTTGCATGGAAGGCAAGCTTGGCGATTCGGATATGTAGTTCTCCTTCTCTGTAACCGACTCTGTGTAACCCTAGCCCCCTCCGGTGTCTATATAAACCGGAGGGTTTAGTTCGTAGGACAACAACAATCATAATCATAGGCTAGCTTCTAGGGTTTAGCCTCTACGATCTCGTGGTAGATCAACTCTTGTAATACTCATATCATCAAGATCAATCAAGCAGGAAGTAGGGTATTACCTCCATCGAGAAGGCCTGAACCTGGGTAAACATTGTGTCCCCCGCCTCCTGTTACCATCAGCCTTAGACGCACAGTTCGGGACCCCCTACCCGAGATCCACTGGTTTTGACACCGACATTGATGCTTTCATTGAGAGTTCCACTATGCCGTCACGATAAAGGCTTGATGGCTCCTTCGATCATCGGCAACAATGCGATCTAGGGTGAGGTTTTTCTCCCCGGACAGATCCTCGTATTCGGCGGCTTCGTACTGCGGTCCAACTCGCTTGGCCATCTAGAGTAGATAGCTACACCCCTGGCCATCAGGTCAGCTTTGGAAGCTTGAACTACACTGCCGACATCCACGGAGACTTGATCTTCGACGGGTTCGAGCTCATGTCAGGCGCGCCGCACAGTCACGACGAGCATGACTTAACTCTGCCATCGGACAGTGTTCGGGAGATCGCACCTGCGGCTACTCCAGCCCTTAATCCGAAGCAGATCGTGCCATCCAAGGACGGGTGGATGGACCCCGCTATCGGTGTCAAAACCGGCGGATCTCGGGTAGGGGGTCCCGAACTATGCGTCTAGGCCGGATGGTAACAGGAGGCAGGGGACACGAAGTTTTACCCAGGTTCGGGCCCTCTCGATGGAGGTAAAACCCTACGTCCTGCTTGATTAATATTGATGATATGGGCAGTACAAGAGTTGATCTACCATGAGATCAGAGAGGCTAAACCCTAGAAGCTAGCCTATGGTATGATTGTTGATGTGTATGTTGTCCTACGGACTAAAACCCTCCGGTTTATATAGACACCGGAGAGGGTTAGGGTTACATAAAGTCGGTTACAATGGTAGGAGATCTGAACATCCGTATCGCCAAGCTTGCCTTCCACGCCAAGGAAAGTCCCTTCCGGACACGGGACGAAGTCTTCAATCTTGTGTCTTCATAGTCCAGGAGTCTGGCCGAAGGTATAGTTCGGCTATCCGAACACCCCCTAATCCAGGACTCCCTCAGTAGCCCCTGAACCAGGCTTCAATGACGATGAGTCCGGCGCGCAGATTGTCTTCGGCATTGCAAGGCGGGTTCTCCTCCAAATTCCTTGTACCTGTTTGAATAAATTCCGGTTTCTTGTAGATGTTGCGCTCCTTGGCTTCTACGCCCAATAATGGCCGTCTTCCATGTGTCAAACGAATATGAAAAGTCTGAGTGTTTTTACGTTCACACCCCTAGCCGTGTAAATGAGTTGCCCTTTTTAAGGGGACGAGGATTTAGATCCAATCCACACCTTCTCCCCTCCACGAGTGTTCTTCAGAGCGCATCCGACAAAGGTCCATTCCACCATGGCCAGCTGCCGCAACTCCTCCTCTCGCCCTTCTAGCCCTAAGCCTGGATATTGGGAGATATGTTCTACTCTGCATAGCGAGCTAGTGACACTTTAGACCAAGGGATTTCTCCCCCGGCCTATATGGTCCTCGTCCGAGCCGGTCTTGCCGTCTACAACGGCGGAGAGCAAGCAGAGAATGCCCCTAATCCATCCAAAGGAGAGCGGGTGTGCCTTGTTCCTTACTTAATAAGGGGGCTCGGATTTCCTATCCACCCGTTTCTCCGGGGGTTGCTGGAGTTCTATGGCCTCCAGCTACATCATCTCACGCCTGCCTCAGTATTGCATATCGTGGGCTTTGTTGCCCTCTGCGAGCTGTTCTTGGGTATTGAAGCTCATTTCGGACTGTGGAAGGAGCTATTTTTCCTCGTGCCCCGTTCCAAGAAAGGGTCAATGTATCAAGTGGGCGGAGCCGAAGTATGGCGCATCGCCGGGACCGAATATCTGTCCGGAACCCCAAAGAAGGCGTCCGAAGACTGGCCCTCGGAATGGTTCTATATAGAAGACGTCCCGCTGCCGGATCCTGTCCGGATTGGCCTCCCAGAGTTCGATAGTGCTCCTTTAAAGACGTGCCCAAGCTGGCGTCCACGGAGCCCTCAAAGGGAAAGTGACAGGGACATCGTTAATCTCATGGGCCGAATAAGATTGTTGGCCCATTTTGGACTAACCATGATCGAAGTTATGGCCGAATGCATCATGCGGGGGGGTGCAGCCGCTTCAGTACAGAAGCCACCCCATGTGGGATCTCAACGGGGAGGACGACGCCACTCGCTACGGCCGTAAAGGGCCAAATTCAGTTGCCGCTCTATTAAAGATCTTGTCCACTTTGTACAAGGGAGAAGAGGAGGAATTTCTCCGCGTTAACCCACAGGGTGGATTCTCTATGCACAATCCCCCAAGCTGGGTAAGTGGTCGCATTTACTTGCTCATCCGTTTAGTGTTCCCATTGTTAAATACTTAGTCTGATGACTTCAACGCAGGAACTGCACCAGGTCGGTAAGGACATAAGCAGCCCGCCTCCACAACCCGAGGACTCAGGACGGTCTCTCGACCCGGCCTCTCAAGAGGATCCGGACATATCTGTGGAGCTGATTGATGGAGTGTTCCATCAATTGAGTGAGGACAACGCCTTGGTGGCCATTACGGCCGATTACCCAGGGCTAATCCGAACACCCCAGGTACCTGAGACCAAAGTCCCTGTACCCCGGACAGGGGTCCGTCCACGCGTGTTTAATTTCCTGATTGCAACCGAACTTTGCAAGGGAGGTTTTTGAGGCAGAAGGCCGAACCTGCGGCGACAAACCAACCAGAGGCCGTAGGGCCCCATGGGCAGAAAAGAGGTGCAGTCCGGACCGAGGCATCAGCACAAAGGTATGGCGCGCCCCTTTATCCCAGTTGTTATACCTTCGAGGCACACTTGACACTCGTGCCCTTTTTAGGACAAAGAGACCTCGCCCGACTATATCCAGAGAGGCTGTTAATCACGCCTCCACCAGCCAGGCTCCAAAGCCTGGTCTGGGGGCGGAAGCGAACGCAAGGCGTGTGCCAGACGTTCCTCCGACGGAGGATGCAGACGTGTTATCAGCCACCAACTCAAAGGTGGAAAGTGCCATGAACCACAGGCGTCGCCGGACAATTCTTCGCGACGCTTGCTTCTCCCAAGAGGCATTAGATGCCTTCAATTTGGGAGATGCGCACCTCCGTGCCGCTCAAAATGGTCTAGCCAGAGCCACAGAGCAATATGTAAAAGACATACGTGTAAGAAATTTTTGGTAAATATATATGTAGCAGTAGCCCCCGAGACTGAAAACATTTAGAATAACTGGTTTAAGGATCATTTGAAATGTAGGTTCTTACAGAAAAGAATTCCCTACTGACCCAGGAGCTGGAAGAGTGCAAAGCCCAACTGGAGGCTGCACTAGCCGCGGTAGGGGAGCCTAAGGGGACCCCCTTTGGTAATATACATTTCGAAACGTAAGTATGTGGCGAAGCACGACTTTTGTGCGAATCTGACAAATAAAATTGCAGATGGCACCGGATTGAATCCGGAAAGGCGACACCTCGAACGCCAACTAAAGGCTGGTGACAGGGTGCTGTTAAAGGTGATGGGGGAGAAGAACGTTCTCCAAGATGCTAACACCCGGCTGGGCGTCGAGCTAAAAGATGTTCGTGCCCAGCTGTCAGACTCCATGAAGGAGAATCAGCGCCTTCGGCGCGACATATTTAGTAAGTGCTTGAACGAACCTTTTAAAAGAAAGTTCGGTGGTGCCGTTGATTAACAGAGCAATATCCGTAGGTATGTTAACAGGTCGTCCTGCAAAGGAGATGCTCGGTTCTATGGGTGACCTTCTTCCCGAGCTCTTGCAATTGCTCGATCGAGTTCGGCAGGCGATGCGAGGCGTCGCCCAGGTCCTGTGGCCATCCGTCTCCACACCCGAAGGTCTTGGAGAGCTTGCGGAGAAGCTGAGGGGAGCACGACGGCGCTTCTAGTTGTGGAAGATATCAGCCTGCCATCAAGGCGCTAGGGAGGCCTGGGCCATGGTGAAGACGCGGTATTCACAGGCCGACCCCAACGATATGGCCGAGGTTGGTCCTGTAGGGCCCGATGGGAAGGAGATCCCTGTGAGCTTAGTATACAGCCAAGTAGAGTTGGCCGCAAAGTATTCCCAGCAGGACTGTAAATTAGACAGCCTGTTAGATGGTATTGAAGAGGAGTACAATCAGTCAAAATGACTATGTAATTTAATTGACATTTATAATGCCTTCTAGCCGGATTGTAGATCGTTCGTCATGGCCGACCTTTTTACTTCAGCCTCGGGACCTGACGGTCCGGAGTGTGTCCGAATTCCCATGCGGTTATATAGGAACCAGGGAATGCGTGGAGACCAGGCATAGGGGTCATTGTGGCGTGAACAGACAAGTGCCCAACTAGTTATGTTATATTACATGGTTAGTAAGAAACATCTTCCAGGGAGAATAGTTCCGTTAGGGGTTCCTTTCCCTGGGAGGCATGCCCTAAAGTGCATGTCCATGCTGCGAAGAGAAACGCAGGAAAAACATCTGGGGGCACGTGGAAAAAATAAAAAAGATCGTCTTTAGTTCACCGACCGAATATTCCCTTAAGAACGCTAGCTTTCGGCTTCACCCAGTTTGAGGTACACGTCCGGCTGACCCGGCAGTAACAATCGCAGAGGTGCCCCCTTTACAGCCTAGCCGAACAATCGGGAACGTAGGGGTAAGCACAGGAGCCAGGCAACCCAGCTTGGCCAAAACTTAAGTCATATCGATGCATATAGTGGTGAATAAAAGGTACACGTGGAAGTTTGACACATGTGTTGGGCGTGAAGCCCGTAGAAATAAGCTTCTGTTGAAAGAAGCCCCCAGGTTTGCTGAGCGCGGATAGCGCGTCACTTTGTGAGCCTCTAAAGGCTATAAGAGGGAAAGAGAGAGAGAGAAGGAGAGAAATGTAAGACAGAAGGTATATATAAAAATGGACAGAGTAAGGAGACGAACACAGGATCCGGCGGTAGGCATAGAATCTTCGGAGGCAGGCTGCGTTCCATGGGTTCGGCTCGAGTCGGTTATCGGATGCACTTCGCAGGCGGTACACACCACCAGTTAGGACTTGGTCGATGATGAAGGGACCTTCCCACTTGGGCTTGAGTTTGTCTTTTTCTTGTCCGGCAGGCGTAGAACTAATTCACCAACGTTGTAATTTTTGGCCCATACTTCTCTACTTTGGTATCTTCGAGCCTGCTGTTGATAAAATGCGGAACGAGCTTTTGCCACGTCATGCTCCTCCTCTAATGCGTCCAAACTGTCCTGCCGATCGAGCCCGGCTTCTCTTTCTTCGTACATGCGCACTCGAGGTGAGTCATGAATTATGTCGCAAGGCAAAACTACCTCCGCGGCATACACCATGAAGAATGGTGTATATCCGGTGGTGCGATTCAGTGTGGTCCGCAGCCCCGAGAGTACGGAGTCGAGCTCCTCTACCCAGTATGTGTTAGATTCCTTGAGGGATCGTACTAATCTGGGTTTAATGCCGCTCATGATAAGACTGTTTGCACGTTCGACCTGGCCGTTAGTCTGTGGGTGATAGACAGAAGCGTAATCGAGCTTGATGCCCAAGTTTTTGCACCAGAGTTTTACCTTGTTGGCCGTAAAGTTCGTGCCATTATCAGTGATGATGCTGTGGGGGACGCCGTAACAGTGTACAACCCCGGATATGAAGTCTATCACAGGCCCGGATTCAGCCGTCTTAACAGGCTTGGCTTCTATCCATTTGGTGAACTTATCCACCATGACGAGTAGGTACTTGTGCTTGTGGGTTCCGCCTTTAAGGGGTCCAACCATATCAAGCCCCCAGACCGCAAAGGGCCAAGTGATGGGGATAGTTTGGAGGGCGGTGGGTGGCATATGGCTTTGGTTTGCAAAGAGCTGGCAACCGGTGCATCGCTGGACTAAGTCCTGAGCGTCTGCCCGGGCCGTCGGCCAATAAAAACCTGTACGGGAGGCCTTGCTTACCAGAGATCGGGCTGCAGCGCGATGACCACCGAGTCCGGCATGGATTTCAGCCAGGAGATTCCGCCCCTCCTCTTCGGAGATGCGCCTTTGAAGGACTCCGGTAGTGCTTTTCTTATAGAGCTCCCCCTCGTGGACTCTGTAGGCTTTGGATCGCCGCACTATGCAGCGTGCCTCATTCTGGTCCTCGGGGAGTACCTGCCTAGTAAGGTAGGCGAGGAATGGTTTCATCCATGGGGCAATGACGGCCATTATTACGTGGGCTGAAGGTGTTACTTCAACCGCAGAGCCACCGATTATGTCAGAATGCTCGGAGTCGGGCGGGGCTGTTATTGTTCGGCTCCCCTTCCCATGCCACGGATGGCTTAAAAAGCCTTTCCAAGAAGATGTTGGGGGGGGACTACATCGCGTTTTGCGCCGATGCGTGCCAGGACATCTGCCGCCTGATTATTTTCCCGGGCTATATGGTGAAATTCAAGCCCCTTGAACCGAGCTGACATTTTTAGGACGGTGTTGCGGTAAGCTGCCATTTTCGGATCCTTGGCATCAAAGTCTCCGTTTATTTGGGATATTGCGAGGTTCGAGTCCCCGCGCACCTCTAGGCATTGGATGCCCATGGATACTGCCATCCGGAGACCATGTAGAAGAGCCTCGTATTCGGCTGTGTTGTTGGAGTCCGTGTACAGAATCTGTAGTACGTATTGAACTGTGTCTCCTGTGGGGGACGTCAGAACGACACCAGCCCCCAGTCCGACCAACATTTTGGAGCCGTCGAAATGCATGATCCAATTTGAATATGTGCCGTACTCTTTAGGGAGTTCGGCCTCCATCCATTCTGTGACGAAATCGGCCAAAACTTGTGACTTGATGGCTCGTCGTGGCTTATAAGTTATGTCAAATGGGAGGAGCTCGATGGCCCATTTCGCAATCCGACTCGTTGCGTCACGATTGTTGATAATGTCGTTAAGTGGTACTTCCGAGGCTACTATTATCGAACACTCTTGAAAGTAGTGTCGTAGCTTCCGGGATGCCATGAATACCGCATACGCAATCTTTTGATAATGCGGGTACCGTGATTTACAGGGAGTGAGGACAGTGGACACATAATAGACATGCCTTTGAAGGGGGAATTTATGTCCGTCCATTTCTCGTTCGACGACGAGCACTGCGCTTACAACCTGATGTGTTGCTGCGATGTACAATAGCATTGGTTCGCTGGTGTTTGGCGCGGCCAGGACTGGGTTTGTTGCCAGTATGGCTTTTATTTCGTCGAGTCCGGCCGTGGCTGCGTCCGTCCATTTGAAGTGTTCGATGCACCGAAGGAGGCGGTAAATGGGAAGGGCCTTTTCTCCCAGGCGGGAGATAAAGCGGCTTAGAGCCTCCACACATCCGGTTAACTTTTGTATTTGTTTGAGGTCCTTTGGGATATCCAATTGCGATAGAGCTCGGATCTTGGCTGGAATTGCTTCAATTCCTCTATTGGATACAATGAAGCCCAAGAGCTTTCTGGCTGGGACGCCGAAGACGCATTTTTCCGGCTTGAGCTTGATGTCGTATGTTCGGAGATTATCAAATGTGAGCTCAAGTCGTCTACTAGAGATTCAACATGTCTTGTTTTGACGACCACATCATCTACGTATGCCTCCACTGTTTTACCGATCTGGCTTGCCAGACATGTCTGAATCATGCGCTGATATGTTGCGCCGGCGTTTTTGAGCCCGAAGGGCATCATGTTGAAGCAGAATGGCCTGTATGGTGTGATAAATGCCGTCGCGGCTTGGTCTGATTCTGCCATCTTGATTTGATGGTAGCCAGAATATGCATCGAGGAAACACAACGAACCGTGTCCTGCGGTGGCATCGATAATTTGATCGATGCGGGGGAGAGGGAAGGGATCCTTTGGGCAAGCCTTGTTGAGGTCTTTAAAATCGACACACAGGCACCAGGATTTGTCCTTCTTTGGTAATCACCAGGTTTGCTAGCCAGTCCGGATGTTTTATATCTCTGATGAATCCGGCCTCCAATAGCTTTGCTAGCTCCTCTCCCATAGCCTGTCTCTTAGGTTCGGAAAAACGCCGAAGAGCCTGTTTGACAGGTTTGAATCTTGTTTGGATATTTAAGCTGTGCTCGGCCAGCCTGCGTGGGATTCCTGGCATGTCCGAAGGATGCCAGGCGAAAATGTCCAAGTTCTCCCGTAGGAACTCTCGCAATGCGGCGTCGACATCAGGGTTTAACTGTGCCCCGATGGAAGCTGTTTTGTTGGGGTTCGTTGGATGGACTTGGAATTTGACTATTTCTTCCGCTGGTTTAAAGGAGGTGGACTTGGATCTTTTGTCGAGTACCACGTTGTCCCTATTCACGGTAGAGCGCAGCGTAGTCAGTTCCTCGGCCGCTAGGGCTTCGGATAGTGCCTCGAGGGCCAGTGCGGCTGTCTTGTTTTCGGCGCGGAGTGCTACATCCAGATCACTAGCGTGAGTGATGATCCCATTAGGCCCGGGCATCTTGAGCTTCATGTACCCGTAATGGGGTATTGCTTGGAAGATTGTGAATGCTTCCCGCCCTAGCAAAGCGTGATAACCACTGCTGAACGGGGCCACATGGAACGTGATTTCTTCAGACCTGTAATTGTCCGGCGTGCCGAACACCACATCTAGTGTGATTTTTCCTGTACAGCGCGCTTCCCGACTGGGGATTATTCCTCTAAAGGTTGTGCTGCTTCGCGTGATGCGGTTCCAGTCTATATCCATTTTTTGGAGAGTTTCCTCATAGATGAGGTTCAATCCGCTGCCGCCGTCCATGAGTACCTTGGTGAGATGAAAGCCGTCCACTATTGGACTGAGGACCAATGCGGATGGTTCTCGGGTTGTTCGGAATTTAGGTTCATCACTGGCGTTGAAGGTAATGGCCGTGTCACTCCATGGGTTTATTGTTGCTACTTGGTAGACTTCGGCAAGGCTGCGGAGTGTCCTTTTTCACATGTTATTTGATGCGAAGGTCTCGAAGACTGTTAATACCGTATTGGTGTCTCTGGGGTGGCTTTCTATGGCTTCCGGGATTAGGAGGTTTTCGCCAATTTTGGCCACCTGCCGGAGTATCCAACATGCTCTAAGGCTGTGAGTTGGTGTGGCGCCCTCTGTACTATGAATTTTATAGGGTCCATTAAGCCATCCTTCCAGTACGGTTCCATGCCCCGTAGAGGGTTTTTGCCTTTTGGTGTTTGACCCGGGTGTCTGGCGATGATGCACCCTTTTATTTCGGACTGGGCTTGCATTAAGGGCTGGATTGTCCCAAAATTTTGTTTCGGTTTTCCGGGCGCTTTCCCTCGCACAGTACTTTCGTACTATGGACACTAAGTCAAAGAAGCGTGTAATATCACGACGACTTATGGCATTGAGTATTCCCTTGTCCGTGCAATTATTGCAGAAGGATGAAACTGCGTCTTCCTCGCGGCAGCCCTTTATCCTGTGCATAACCAGGAGGAATCTGGCCCAGTAATGATGTACTGTTTCTTTGGGCTCTTGCCTGATTTGGGATAGATCGCTAATGTTCGGGTGGGTGGGTGGAATTGAATCTGAAGCCTTACCCCTTCTAAGGCTCATAGGCCGAGGAATTTCCGAACTCGAAAGTTCGGATTCCTGGATGTCGTCCAATGAATCCAGTCCGTCGCCTGATTCTCGGTTCAGGTCTTGAGTGATATCCTCCCCTCCGCGGACATCCGGCTTGGAGGGATCGGGAATCCGGACGTAGCGAGTCCTTAGGATAGATGAAGGGTCGCCGCACTATCCCTCTACCACGGCTACATGATGGGTGGCTTGGGGAGAGTTAATCTCTCTCAGATCGGCTTTAGGCCCAATCTGGTTGTAATCCGTAGCGACTCCCAGGGCAGCAAAGCGATCCAAGAGCTTGTTTATGGAGGAAAGCTCTATTGGATTTAACTGCTCGGCAAGTTCTGAGATGACATGAAGATTGTCTTCGATGGCTCGAGAGGTCATCATCGGCATAGAAGCCAAACAGGTGGTCATAAGAAAACCACCTAGCTGGAGGGTTTGGCCGACGGCCAAAGCTCCCTTAGCAACGGTGCCGTCTTTAAAGACGGGGCGAGGCATCCTTCCTGATGGCGACGACACAGAGGAACTCTCAATGAAAGCACCAATGTCGGTGTCAAAACCGGCAGATCTCGGGTAGGGGGTCCCGAACTGTGCATCTAGGCCGGATGGTAACAGGAGGCAGGGGACACGAAGTTTTACCCAGGTTCGGGCCCTCTCGATGGAGGTAAAACCCTACGTCCTGCTTGATTAATATTGATGATATGGGTAGTACAAGAGTTGATCTACCACGAGATCAGAGAGGCTAAACCCTAGAAGCTAGCCTATGGTAGGATTGTTGATGTGTATGTTGTCCTACGGACTAAAACCCTCCGGTTTATATAGACACCGGAGAGGGTTAGGGTTACATAAAGTCGGTTACAATGGTAGGAGATCTGAACATCCGTATTGCCAAGCTTGCCTTCCACGCCAAGGAAAGTCCCTTCCGGACACGGGACGAAGTCTTCAATCTTGTGTCTTCATAGTCCAGGAGTCCGGCCGAAGGTATAGTTCGGCTATCCGAACACCCCCTAATACAGGACTCCCTCACCCGCCACGGAGGCCGCACACTCAGCGGCGATAGAGCCGAATACTGACTTCACCTCCTATGAGACCTGTGTTACCGGACCCTTGGATTTGTCCCCGGCCACAGGCTCCGAACCGCCTGCGTCCATGCCTATCCAATCTGATTGGGCACCGATCATGGAGTTTACCTCCGCGGATATTTTTCAGCACTCGCCCTTGGGCGACATGATAGATTCATTGAGGTCTCTCTCCTTGTCAGGAGACCCTCGGCCGAACTATGTCCGGCTCGAGTGGGAAGCGGACAACGAAGGAATTCGTTCCCCACCCACCACCCACTTAATAGCCACTGTCGACGACTTAACCGAAATGCTTGATTTCGACTCCGAAGACATCGACGGTATGGACGACGATGCAGGAGAGGAACAGGAACCACCGCCCACAAGGTGCTGGATAGCCACTTCATCACACGATATATACATGGTGGATACACCCAAAGAAAACAACAACGAGGAACAGGAGGATGTAGCGAAGGATAGTCCCCTCGAGAAGCAACCAAAGCGACGATGTAGGCGCTGCTCCAAATCCCGCCTCAGCAAAAACAGCGATAACAGCGCAAGAAAGAATAATACCCCGGTCGACTCCAAAGGAAACGACGACCACATGGACCCAGCGATGGAGTAGGATGAGCCAGTGGACGGCGAACATAGTACAGAGTCACCGTCCGATCACGGCGACGCCGAGGGTAAATCTCATCAACCTGTCTCCGGAGAGGAGAACAGTCCGGACGATGATGCACACATCATCCCGGAAAGGCACTTGGAACAAGAGAACCTCCATAGAAGGCTTATTGCCACTGCAAGGAGCCTGAAGAAGCAGAAGCAAATGTTGGGGAACGTAGCATAAATTCAAAATTTTCCTACGTGTCACCAAGATCTATCTATGGAGAGACCAGCAACGAGGGGAAGGAGAGTGCATCTACATACCCTTGTAGATTGCTAAGCGGAAGCGTTCAAGAGAACGGGGTTGAAGGAGTCGTACTCGCCGTGATCCAAATCACCGGAGATCCTAGTGCCGAACGGACGGCACCTCCGCGTTCAACACACGTATAGCCCGGTGACGTCTCCCACGCCTTGATCCAGCAAGGAGAGAGGGAGAGGTTGAGGAAGTCTCCATCCAGTAGCACCACAACGACGTGGTGGTGGTGGAGGAGCGTGGCAATCCTGCAGGGCTTCGCCAAGCACTTGCGGGAGAGGAGGAGGAGTCACGGGAGGGAGGGAGGCGCCAGGGCTTCAGGTATGGATGCCCTCCCTCCCCTCCACTATATATAGGGGCAAGGGAGATGGGGGAGGAGCAGCCTTGCCCCTTCCTCCAAGGAAGGGGTGCGGCCAAGAGGGGGGGGGAGGAGTCCATCCTCCCCAAGGCACCTCGGAGGTGCCTTCCCCCTTGAGGACTCTTCCCTCCCCAAGTTTCCTTGGCGCATGGGCCTCTTGGGGCTGGTTCCCTTGGCCCATATAGGCCAAGGCGCACCCCCTACAGCCCATGTGGCCCCCCGGGGCAGGTGGACCCCCCCCCCCCGGTGGACCCCCGGACCCCTTTCGGCACTCCCGGTACAATACCGATAAAGTGCGAAACTTTTCCGGCGACCAAAACAGGACTTCCCATATATAAATCTTTACCTCCGGACCATTCCGGAACTCCTCGTGACGTCCGGGATCTCATCCGGGACTCCGAACAACATTCGGTAACCACATACAAACTTCCTTTATAACCCTAGCGTCATCGAACCTTAAGTGTGTAGACCCTACGGGTTCGGGAGACATGTAGTCATGACCGAGACGTTCTCCGGTCAATAACCAACAACGGGATCTGGATACCCATGCTGGCTCCCACATGTTCCACGATGATCTCATCGGATGAACCACGATGTCAAGGACTCAATCGATCCCGTATTCAATTCCCTTTGTCTAGCGGTATTTTACTTGCCCGAGATTCGATCGTCGGTATACCGATACCTTGTTCAATCTCGTTACCGGCAAGTCTCTTTACTCATTCCGTAACACATCATCCCGTGATCAACCCCTTGGTCACATTGTGCACATTATGATGATGTCCTACCGAGTGGGCCCAGAGATACCTCTCCGTTTACACGGAGTGACAAATCCCAATCTCGATTCGTGCCAACCCAACAGACACTTTCGGAGATACCTGTAATGCACCTTTATAGCCACCCAGTTACGTTGTGACGTTTCGTACACCCAAAGCATTCCTACGGTATCCGGGAGTTGCACAATCTCATGGTCTAAGGAAAAGATACTTGACATTAGAAAAGCTTTAGCATAAGAACTACACGATCTTTGTGCTAGGCTTAGGATTGGGTCTTGTCCATCACATCATTCTCCTAATGATGTGATCCCGTTATCAACGACATCCAATGTCCATAGCCAGGAAACCATGACTATCTGTTGATCACAACGAGCTAGTCAACTAGAGGCTCACTAGGGACATATTGTGGTCTATGTATTCACACGTGTATTACGATTTCTGGATAATACAGTTATAGCATGAATAAAAGACTATTATCATGAACAAAGAAATATAATAATAACACTTTTATTATTGCCTCTAGGGCATATTTCCAACAGTCTCCCACTTGCACTAGAGTCAATAATCTAGTTCACATCACCATGTGATTAACACTGACAGGTCACATCACCATGTGACCAACATCCAAAGAGTTTACTAGTGTCATTAAACTAGTTCACATCATCATGTGATTAAGACTCAATGAGTTCTGGGGTTTGATCATGTTCTACTTGTGAGAGAGGTTTTAGTCAACGGATCTGTAACATTCAGATCCGTATGTACTTCGCAAATTTCTAGGTCATATTGTAAATGCTGCTTCCACGCTCCACTTGGAGCTATTCCAAATGGTTGCTCCACTATACGTATCCGGTTTGCTACTCAGAGTCATTCGGATAGGTGTTAAAGCTTGCATCAACGTAACCCTTTACGCCAAACTCTTTATCACCTCCATAATCGAGAAACATATCCTTATTCCTCTAAGGATAACTTTGACCGCTATCTGATGATCCACTCCTTGATCACCTTTGTACTCTCTTGCCAGACATGTGGCAAGGCACACATCAGGTGCGGTACTTAGCATAGCATATTGTAGAGCCTACGTCTAAAGCATAGGGGACGACCTTCGTCCTTTCTCTCTTTTCTGCCGAGGTCGAGCTTTAAGTATTAACTTCGTACCTTACAACTCAGGCAAGAACTTCTTCTTTGACTGATCCATCTTGAACACCTTCAAGATCATGTCAAGGTATGTGCTCATTTGAAAGTATTATTAAGCATTTTGATCTATCCTTATAGATCTTGATGCTCAATGTTCAAGTAGCTTAATCCAGGTTTTCTATTGAAAAACACCTTTCAAATAACCCTATATGCTTTCTAGAAAATCATTTCTGATCATCAATATGTCAACAAGATATACTCATCAGAAATTCTATAGTGCTCCCACTCACTTCTTTGGAAATACAAGTTTCTCATAAACTTTGTATAAACCCAAAATCTTTGATCATCTTATAAAAGTGCACATTCCAACTCCGAGATGCTTACTCCAGTCCATGGAAGGATCGCTAGAGCTAGCATACCTTTTAGCATCCTTAGGATCGACAAAACCTTTCTGATTGTATTACATACAACCTTTCCTTACGAAAACTGGTAAGGAAACTCGTTTTGACATCCATCTGCCAGATTTCATAAATGCAGCTAATGCTAACATGAATCCGACGGACTTAGGCATCGCTACGGATGAGAAAATCTTATCGTAGTCAACTCCTTGAACTTGTGAAAAAACTCTTCGCCACAAGTCGGACTTCATAGATGGTGACATTACCGTCCACGTCCGTCTTCTTCTTAAAGATCCATTTATCTTAATGGCTTGCCGATCATTGGGCAAGTCCACCAAAGTCCATGCTTTGTTCTGATACATGGATCCTATCTCGGATTTCATGGTTTCTTAACCATTTGTCGGAATTTGGGCCCACCATCGCTTCTCCATAGCTCGTAGGTTCATTGTTGTCTAGCAACATGACTTCCAAGACAGGATTACGTACCACTCTGAAGTAGTACGCATCCTTGTCATCCCACGAGGTTTGATAGTGACTTGATCCGAAGTCTCATGATCAATATCATAAGCTTCCACTTCAATTGGTGTGGGTGCCACAGGAACAACTTCCTGTGCCCTGCCACACACTAGTTGAAGAGACGGTTCAGTAACCTCATCAAGTCTCCACCATCCTCCCACTCAATTCTTTCGAGAGAAACTTTTCCTCGAGAAAGGACCTGATTCAAGAAACAATCCCTTATTGCTTTCGGATCTGAGACAGGAGGTATACCCAACTGTTTTGGGTGTCCATGAAGATGCATTTATCCGCTTTGGGTTCGAGCTTATCAGCCTGAAACTTTTTTGCATAAGCGTCGCAGCCCCAAACTTTTAAGAAACGACAACTTAGGTTTCTCTAAACCATAATTCATACGGTGTCATCTCAACGGAATTACGTGGTGCCCTATTTAAAGTGAATGTGGTTGTCTCTAATGCCTAACCCATGAACAATAGTGGTAATTCGATAAGAGACATCATGGTACGCACCATATCCAATAGGGTGCAACTATGATGTTCGGACACACCATCAAACTATGGTGTTCCAGGCGGTATTAATTGTGAAACAATTTCCACAATGTCTTAATTGCGTGCCAAAGCTCGTAACTCAGATACTCATCTCTATGATCTTGTCATAGACATTTTATCCTCTTGTCACGATGATTTTCAACTTCACTCTGAAATTACTTGAACCATTCAATAATTCAGACTTGTGTTTCATCAAGTAAATATATTCAACATCTACTCGAATCATCTGTGAAGTAAGAACATAACGATATTCACTGCATGCCTCATCACTCATTGGACTACACACATCAAAATGTGTTACTTCCAACAAGTTGCTATCTTGTTCCATCTTACTGAAACCGAGGCTTTTCAGTCATCTTGCCCATGTGGTATGATTTGCATATCTCAAGTGATTCAAAATCAAGTGAGTCCAAACGATCCATCTGCATGGAGTTTCTTCATGCGTATACACCAATAGACATGGTTCGCATGTCTCAAACTTTTCAAAAATGAGTGAGTCCAAAGATCCATCAACATGGAGCTTCTTCATGCATTTTATACCATTATGACTTACATGGCAGTGCCACAAGTAAGTGGTACTATCATTACTATCTTATATCTTTTGGCATGTAAATGTGTATCACTACGATCGAGATTCAATAAACCATTCCTTTAGGTGCAAGACCATTGAAGGTATTATTCAAATAAATAGAGTGACCATTATTCTCCTTAAATGAATAACCGTATTGCGATAGACATAATCCAATCATGTCTATGCTCAACGCAAACACCAAATGACAATTATTCAGGTTTAATACTAATCTTGATGGTAAAGGGAGCGTACGATATTTGATCAACCTTGGAAATACTTCCAACACATATCGTCATATCACCTTTAGCTAGTCTTCGTTTATTCCGTAGCTTTTATTTCGAGTTACTAACACTTAGCAACCGAACCGGTATCCAATACCCTGGTGCTACTAGGAGTACTAGTAAAGTACACATTAACATAATGTATATCCAATATACTTCTATCGACCTTTCCAGCCTTCTCATCTACCAAGTATCTAGGGTAATCCTGCTCCAGCGGCTATTCCCCTTATCACAGAAGCACTTAGTCTCGGGTTTGGGTTCAACCTCGGGTTTCTTCACTGGTGCAGCAGCTGATTTACCGTTTCATGAAGTATCCCTTCTTGCCCTTGCCCTTCTTGAAACTAGTGGTTTCACCAACCATCAACAATTGATGCTCCTTCTTGATTTCTACTTGCGTGGTGTCAAACATCGCGAATACCTCAAGGATCATCATATCTATCCCTGATATGTTATAGTTCATCACGAAGCTCTAGCAGCTTGGTGGCAATGACTTTGGAGAAACATCACTATCAAGTGATTGTTGCATTCAGACAATCTGAGCACAAGCTCAATGATTGAGCTTTTCTCCCTTAGTTTGCAGGCTAAGAAAATCGTCGGAGGTCTCATACCTCTTGACGTGGGCACGAGCCTAAAATCCCAATTTCAGCCCTTGAAACATCTCATATGTTCCGCGATGTTTCGAAAAACGTCTTTGGTGCCTCTACTTAAACCATTTAATTGAACTATCACGTAGTTATCAAAACGTGTATGTCCGATGTTCGCAACATCGACAAGCGACGATTGGGGTTCAGCACACTAAGCGGTGCATTAAGGACATAAGCTTTCTACTGTCCGCATAATCTCTACCTTCAACTTTCAACTATATTTTCTCTAGGAACGTATCTAAAAACAGTAGAACTAAAGCGCAAGCTATGACATAATTTGCAAGAATATTTTGACTATGTTCAGGATAATTAAGTTCATCTTATGAACTCCCACTCAGATAGACATCCCTCTAGTCATCTAAGTGATTACATGATCCGAGTCAACTAGGCCGTGTCCGATCATCACGTGAGACGGACTAGTCATCATCGGTGAACATCTTCATGTTGATCGTATCTACTATACGACTCATGCTCGACCTTTCGGTCTCCGTGTTCCGAGGCCATGTCTGTACATGCTAGGCTCGTCAAGTTAACCCTAAGTGTATTGCATGTGTAAATCTGTCTTACACCCGTTGTATGTGAACGTAAGGATCTATCACACCCGATCATCACATGGTGCTTCGAAACGACGAACTGTAGCAACAGTGCACAGTTAGGGGAGAACACTTCTTGAAATTGTTGTAAGGGATCATCTTATTTACTACCGTCGTTCTAAGTAAACAAGATGCATAAACATGATAAACATCACATGCAATCAAATAGTGACATGATATGGCCAATATTATTTTGCTCCTTTTGATCTCCCTCTTCGGGCTCCATGATCATCTATTACAAGAACATGATCAATCTCATACATCACATATATCATTCATCACATCCTTTTGGCCATATCACATCACATAGCATACCCTGCAAAAACAAGTTAGATGTCCTCTAATTGTTGTTTGCATGTTTTACGTGGCTGCTATGGGTTTCTAGCAAGAACGTTTCTTACCTACGCAAAACCACAACGTGATATGGCAATTGCTATTTACCCTTCATAAGGACCCTTTTCATCGAATCCGATCCGACTAAAGTAGGAGAGACAGACACCCGCTAGCCACCTTATGCAACTAGTGCATGTCAGTCGGTGGAACCTGTCTCACGTAAGAGTACGTGTAAGGTCGGTCCGGGCCGCTTCATCCCACAATACCGTTGAAACAATATTGGACTAGTAACGGTAAGCATATTGAACAAAATCAACGGCCACAACTACTTTGTGTTCTACTCGTGCAAAGAATCTACGCAATAGACCTAGCTCATGATGCCACTGTTGGGGAACGTAGCATAAATTCAAAATTTTCCTACGTGTCACCAAGATCTATCTATGGAGAGACCAGCAACGAGGGGAAGGAGAGTGCATCTACATACCCTTGTAGATTGCTAAGCGAAAGCATTCTAGAGAACGGGGTTGAAGGAGTCGTACTCGTCGTGATCCAAATCACCGGAGATCCTAGTGCCGAACGGACGGCACCTCCGCGTTCAACACACGTACAGCCCGGTGACGTCTCCCACGCCTTGATCCAGCAAGGAGAGAGGGAGAGGTTGAGGAAGTCTCCATCCAGCAGCAGCACAACGGCGTGGTGGTGGTGGAGGAGCGTGGCAATCCTGCAGGGCTTCGCCAAGCACTTGCGGGAGAGGAGGAGGTGTCACGGGAGGGAGGGAGGCGCCAGGGCTTCAGGTATGGATGCCCTCCCTCCCCTCCACTATATATAGGGGCAAGGGAG
>NC_041386.1:160715730-160726672 GCF_002162155.2 Triticum dicoccoides | reverse complement strand
AGGAGTCCATCCTCCCCAAGGCACCTCGGAGGTGCCTTCCCCCTTGAGGACTCTTCCCTCCCCAAGTTTCCTTGGCGCATGGGCCTCTTGGGGCTGGTGCCCTTGGCCCATATAGGCCAAGGCGCACCCCCTACAGCCCATGTGGCCCCCCGGGGCAGGTGGACCCCCCCGGTGGACCCCCGGACCCCTTTCGGCACTCCCGGTACAATACCGATAAAGTGCGAAACTTTTCCGGCGACCAAAACAGGACTTCCCATATATAAATCTTTACCTCCGGACCATTCCGGAACTCCTCGTGATGTCCGGGATCTCATCCGGGACTCCGAACAACATTCGGTAACCACATACAAACTTCCTTTATAACCCTAGCGTCATCGAACCTTAAGTGTGTAGACCCTACGGGTTCGGGAGACATGTAGTCATGACCGAGATGTTCTCCGGTCAATAACCAACAGCGGGATCTGGATACCCATGTTGGCTCCCACATGTTCCACGATGATCTCATCGGATGAACCACGATGTCAAGGACTCAATCGATCCCGTATTCAATTCCCTTTGTCTAGCGGTATTTTACTTGCCCAAGATTCGATCGTCGGTATACCGATACCTTGTTCAATCTCGTTATCGGCAAGTCTCTTTACTCGTTCCATAACACATCATCCCGTGATCAACCCCTTGGTCACATTGTGCACATTATGATGATGTCCTACCGAGTGGGCCCAGAGATACCTCTCCGTTTACACGGAGTGACAAATCCCAGTCTCGATTCGTGCCAACCCAACAGACACTTTCGGAGATACCTGTAATGCACCTTTATAGACACCCAGTTACGTTGTGACGTTTGGTACACCCAAAGCATTCCTATGGTATCCGGGAGTTGCACAATCTCATGGTCTAAGGAAAAGATACTTGACATTAGAAAAGCTTTAGCATATGAACTACACGATCGTCGTGCTAGGCTTAGGGTTGGGTCTTGTCCATCACATCATTCTCCTAATGATGTGATCCCGTTATCAACGACATCCAATGTCCATAGCCAGGAAACCATGACTATCTGTTGATCACAACGAGCTAGTCAACTAGAGGCTCACTAGGGACATATTGTGGTCTATGTATTCACACGTGTATTACGATTTCCGGATAATACAGTTATAGTATGAATAAAAGACTATTATCATGAACAAAGAAATATAATAATAACACTTTTATTATTGCCTCTAGGGCATATTTCCAACAGCAAAGGCTTAAGGCCGCACAGAATACGCTCAACAACAGATGGAACAAAGTGCTTGACACTGAAGAAAAGTACGACGGCAGTCGCCACACAAAGAGCTATCCAAAGCGCAAGCTGCTGCTTGAATTCGACGATGAGGCTTTAGAGCCCATTCAACCAAAAAATAAAACGATTGATCAGCCGGATCGACCACCCCATGGCCACGACAGGGCGGCTAACGATGTCGCACACAAGTCAGCACACGATTTACGTGAAGACCTGCACAAAAAAGCTGGTATGGCCAGGTCCATCTACGGATCTAGGAAGCGCGCTCCGACATAGAATCATGGCAGCCCAAACGACTACACTGTCGGAATAACAGCTCGGAATCAAAACCAAATGCTACAACCGTCCGAAGAATGCCATGACACATCCAAATACAGGTGTGCCGCGCACCCCCTATGCTTCACCGATGAGGTGCTGGATCATGAATTTCCAGAGGGATTCAAACCCGTGAACATAGAGGCATACGACGGAACGACAGACCCTGGGGTATGGATTCAGGACTTTATCTTTCACATCCACATGCTTCGCGGAGATGATCTCCACGCCATCAAATACCTGTCCCTCAAGTTGAAAGGACCAGCTCGGCACTGGCTGAAAAGCCTCCCTGAAAACTCAATTGGAAGCTAGGAAGAGATTGAGGATGCTTTTAGGGCCAATTTTCAAGGGACCTATGTACGAACTCCGGACACAGATGATTTAAGTCACATAATTAACAACCCGGAGAGTCAGCTCGAAAGCTTTGGAATAGATTTCTCACGAAGAAGAATCAAATCGTCGACTGCCCGGATGCCGAAGCCTTAGCGTCTTTCAAGCACAGTGTCTGGGACGAATGGCTCGCCAGACACCTCGGCCAGGAAAAACTGAGGACAATGATAGCCCTAACAAGCCTTATGACCCGCTTTTGCGCGAGCGAAGACAGTTGGCTGGCCCGTAGCGACACCAGCAACCTAGGCACATCTGAAGTCAGGGATGGCAACGGGAAACCAGGACGCAATAAAATCAAGCGTCGAAACAATGAAGACAGCCCAGACAACACAATGGTAAACGCCAGATTCAGGGGCTCTCGGCCCGGTCAACGGAAAAAGCCATTTAAAGGCAGCAGAGATGGACCGTCTAGCCTAAACAAGATTCTAGACATATTATGTCAGATTCATGGCACCTTCGACAAACTTGCAAATCACACCAACAGAGAATGCTGGGTCTTCAAGCAGGCCGGCAAGCTAAACGCTGAACACAAGGGGAGGGAGACCCCAAGCGAAGACGAGGATGAGCCTCGCCAGCCGAACACTGCGGGACAGAAAAAATTCCCACCAGAGGTCAAAACAGTGAACATGATTTACACAACTCACATACCGAAGAGGAGACGCAAATGCGCACTCCGAGATGTATACGCCGTGGAGCCCGTCACCCCCAAGTTCAACCCTTGGTCGGCCTGCCCGATCACTTTTGATTGTAGGGATCGCCCGACTAGTATCCGGCATGGAGGATCGGCTGCCTTGGTGCTAGACCCAATAATTGACGGATACCATCTCACCCGAGTTCTCATGGACGGCGGCAGTAGTCTTAATCTGATATATCAGGACACCATCCGCAAAATGGGGATAGACCCGACAAGAATCAGCCAAAGCAATACTACCTTTAAAGGAGTAATACCAGGCCCAGAGGCCCGCTGCACGGGCTCTCTAGTACTAGAGGTTGTATTCGGTTCTCCCGGCAACTTCCGAAGTAAAGAATTAACCTTCAACATCGCTCCATTCCGAAGTGGCCATCACGAACTACTCGGAAGAATGGCCTTCGCTCGTTTTAATGCAGTACCGCATTACGCTTATCTTAAGCTTAAGATGCCCGGTCCATGTGGCATCATTATAGTTAGCAGAAACACAGAGCGTCCCTTACATACGAAGGAATATGTGGCGGCTCTAGCAGCCAATCATTGAACGACATCTCCAACCAGAATAAATGATCGGTCGTCAAGACCGCGGACACGGTTAGATGAGTCCGGCGCACCACCAGCTGTAACAGCTTAGATAAACCTAAGATTGGGTCGATGGATATACCCCCATAGGTGGTGCTAGGGGCTTCCCGCATGTAAAAAGGGCTACAGTTTGGCTTGACCCTATTTAGATTGCATTTTAATGGTTCATTAAGAATAACCAATTTTTCGCACAAAGACTTTCACCTGGGTTTTTCTCTTTTACAGATGATCATCATGCTACACCCTTCCAGGATATGGCACAATGGAGACACAGGCACAGACGTGCAGCAGAGCCCTGCTCAAAGGCTTCTTTTTAGATTAAGACCTTGTGTAAACCTTTTTTACTGTCTCTTGTTGCTTCACTCCCTCCAGATACTCAACACAACCAAAAGGGATGCTGGCGCTATTGGCATTTCGTCACGTCAGACTAATGCAAGTACCTGGAAATTTAGGGCGTGTTCGAATACCTTAGGGAGTGTTCGGCGTCGCGAGTTTGACCTTATATGCATCAGCTCCGAATCATGTCTTTGGTCAATAGTTGGGTTTGCTCGGCTCCCGTGTTTTTCTACCTTATGTTCCGCTCTATTGGCTAAGGTGACACCGGGAGAACTACTATGATTGTGCCCTAGTTCATCTGGATGAGCACCTCAGTAGAGAAAGCCGAAAACTAACTGTCATGATAAAGCGCGAGACTGGTCAACCACTCGATGACTCAGCGGAATCCTCGCAATTCCTTTGCATTAACGAAGGACCGGTTTCCCGGTCATGTATGTACGCGCACCGTATTCAGATGAGCGCGGAAGTACCAGGGTCTATATAGTAGCCCCACCGTCAAACTCCCATGGCTAAGTGAAAGTGTTAAAGCTATATAGTCCGATTGCCTTGTTCGCCATGCTATCACCTCCTTAATGGACCAAGACGTTAGGTCAAGTGTGAATACATGCTTTTCTGAACACCCCCGCATTATATGCGTGGGGGCTGAAGCCGACGACTACAAACTTTCGGGTTATATACATACATAAACGGCCGCACATGAGGCATCATAATACTTTCAGGCAAAAGTATAAACATAGCCTTTATAATCCAAATAGCATTGTTTTTACAATTGGGATACATGTCACTCGAACATGATACTCTTCGAGCACCGAGCCTCTATTAAATGAGCGCCTTCTAGGACTTCTTCAAAATAGTGCTCAGCCGAGACCTGGCCTACGGCCGGATCCCGGGTTGCAATAGCGGTGGCCTCCATCTCTACCCAGTATGTCTTAACACAGGCAAGAGCCATCCGCGCACCCTCTATGCATGCTGACCTCTTTACAATGTCGATATGCGGCACAACACCAAGGAATCATTGCACTAAACCAAAATAACTATTCGGCCTTGGTCCCTTCGGCCAAAGATGATCCGCGACAGACCTCATGGCAAGTCCGGACAACCTATGGAGCTCGGCCCACTCGGCCATTTGTTCATTTAATAGCAGCGGATGCGTTGGAGCACTGAACTACGACCAGAACAACCTTTCCACTTCATGATCTTTCTGATCTTTGAAAAACTCAGTCGCATCAGTAGCACTCATTGCCAAGTCCAAATACGCGTCTGCAACACTCCATAATTGATCCAGAGGGGCATACTTCGGATCTCCGAACTTCGTCCGCAACAAAAAGGGCTTCCCAGCCATGATATCTCCGGCTTGACGGAGCTCCTCCTTCGCCGCTCTGATTTTAGAGCGGGTTTCCTTGGCTGCTTCCACGGCTTTCTTCAAGTCAGCCGCTTTTGCTTGGCTTTCCTTTTCAAGAAGCTCATATCAGCCGGCGGCATCTTTCAGCTCAACAACCATCTTGGCTACTTTATCTTCGCTCTGGCGATGAGCAGCCTGTCCGGCTCTTAACTCTTCGGCTGCCTTTAGGGCGGCCGCATCACTTCTCCTGGCTTGTTCCTTGGCTCGAGCAAGTTCTGCCTGAAGGGTCTCCAAGGCGGCAGCTCCATCTGCAGTCACAACATATTATAGATACTAGCATCATGCTCCTCTTAATATTTGTTGACACCTGAAAATACATACCCTGTGCCTTGTCAAGCCGCTTGTTCCCAAGCACAATGTCGGCATCTGCCGCGTCAAGCTGCCGCCTTAGTCCGGCAAACTCAGCAGTCCGGCCAGCCACCGGACCCTCAGCTGCCTGCACATGAAAGCAGTGTGATCATTACCTGGGACTATGATCCTCTGTTTGCCGCCTCTGGAAAACAACCAGAGTCTCAGGGTCTACTATCTGTATAGAGCACACCTAGTGTGTGCGGTATCGTCAAAATATATATATATATATTACTTTGCATACCTCAAAGCCTCTTAGCAGGCTCGTAAAAGCTTCCTGCAACCCACTTTTGGCGGATGAAATCCTCTCAACCACCGTACCCATTAAAGTATGCTGCGCCTTTGAGATAGCCGCTTGCTCCAAAAGACCCATCAGTGCGTCCGGTTGTGCACCGGACAGTCCTGGACTCTCTCTATTGCTCTCCTTAGGAGCCGAATACTCCGGACTTCAGGTGGACAAAGGGTTACCTTCTGGCCTTGGCAGATCAGGAGAAATCCTCTGTGATGACAGCTCAGGGTCGTCCACCCCAGGAGGTGGGGAGACAGGGGGAGGCGTTTCGCTCTCCATCATCTCCGGAGGAAGATCCCCCAAAGACGAACTCTGTCGAGAAGGGCTACGAGCTGGACTGCAAGATATATGTTTCGGTTATTGTCCTTGCAGATAAAGTAGGATATATTTACCAAAACTCTTGTTCACATACAACTCGGTGGAGGGCTGGCCCCCTTGCGGGCGCTGTGCGGTAAGGATGCCCTCCGGGGCAGGGCCCCTTGGAGAAGTTTTCTTCCCTCGTTTGGAAACCTTCGTTTCCAATTCTTCAGAGGTGGTCATTTTCCTTCCTTGGGGAGAGGGGATTCTAGATTATTCTCCCCGATTATCCTCCTTCACGGAGACACTAATTCCCCCGGTTTGGATGAGTAATGTGTGAAGCCTGCTTTTAGCTTCTTTATTCCTCCCTTTATCTTCCCCTGATGGCACTTGATAAGGTGCGTGCTCAAGCATCCTGGCTAGTACAGGATCCGGTGAGCCTTCGGGAAGGGGGTCCGAACACCTGATCCTCTCCGCCTTTCTTATCCAGTCCTAGCCGAGAGCAATTTTTTCAGAATGATGTTGTGACAAATGAAAAGACAGCATGTTCGGCCGCAGAATTACTTACGTGGGTATCTAGGTGGTTGCAGTTGAGACCCTCATCCTCGGTGGTGTTCGGACACTTCATTCGTGATCCGAAGAACAATCCATACATCTCTTCGAGAGTCACGCCGAAGAATTGCTGAATAGTTCGCGGTCCTTCCGGGTTGAACTCCCACATACGGAGAGATCGACGTTGGCATGGTAGGACCCGACGAACTAGCATAACTTGCATTACCTTGACAAGACTGACATCCCTCTTGAGGAGATCTCGGATGCGACTTTACAATGTCAGCACGTCATTAACTGGCCCCCAGTCTAGCCCCTTGTTGACCCATGACGCCAGTTGCGGTGGGGGGCCCGAGCGGAAGGCGGGGGCAGCTGCCCACTTTGTACCTCGGGGAGCTGTGATGTAAAACCACTCCCGCTGCCATAAGTTGGACACCTCCGGGAAGGAATCCTTTGGCCATAGAGCATAGGCGCCTTTGCTTATTATGGCACCTCCGCATTCTGCGTGTCGCCCATCGATCGTCTTCGGCTTCACATTGAAGGTCTTGAGCCATTAGCCGAAGTGTGGGGTGATGCGGAGGAAGGCCTCACACACGATGATAAACGACGAGATGTGAAGGATGGAATCTGGAGCTAGGTCATGGAAATCGAGCCCGTAATAGAACATAAGCCCTCTAACAAAGGGATCAAGACTAAAGCCTAGCCCTCAGAGGAAGTGGGAAACAAATACGACACTCTCGTTGGGTTCGGGAGTGGGGATGACCTACCCTTGAGCAGGCAGCTTGTGCGGGATTTCGGCGGTCAGATACCTGGCTTCCCTTAGCTTCTTGATGTCCTCCTCTGTGACAGAGGAGGCCATCCACCAACCTTGAAGGTTGAATCCGGACATGGTTGAAGGTCCGAAGTGCTTAGCCTGAGCCTTGGGTGTTGGAACTCGAGGTGGGGGAAGGGAAGGATCGAGCGCGAGAAGAAAAGGACATGCCTTGGCCCCTTTATAAGGAGGCTGAATATCAAGCATCCTGCGCGTGGCCGTTTGGAACTTGCCTAAAATCGAGGAGTCATACTAACAAGCACGATTGGGTTACCCACACCCGTATTGATGAGAATCCCGTGATAAGGGGAACACGATCTCTGCTTCGACAAGACGTGCCAATAAAACCGCCTCGCAACACGTGCAGTGGCAGGCTGGGAAAAACGGTTCGTAATGACCAGACCACGGCAGGATGTCACGTTATGAAAAGTTGTCAGCAGATTAGATTTGTGGAATATTATACTCTCTACGGTGGTATGTGGAATTTGTTTTACAAAGCCTGACGCAATCCTTGTGTTCAAAATCTTCTATGGAGTATTCGGAGAAGGAACCCGCCTTGCAATGCCGAAGAGAATCTGCGCGCTGGACTCATCATCATTGAAGCCTGGTTCAGGGGCTACTGAGGGAGTCCTGGATTAGGGGGTCCTCGGACAGCCGGACTATATACTTTGGCCGGACTATTGGACTATGAAGATACAATATTGAAGGCTTCGTCCCGTGTTCGGGTGGGACCCTCCTTTGCGTGGAAGGCAAGCTTGGTGATTCAGATATGTAAATCTCCTTCTCTGTAACCGAATCTATGTAACCCTAGCCCCCTCCGGTGTTTATATAAACCGGAGGGTTTAGTCCGTAGGACAACAACAATCATAATCATAGGCTAGCTTCTAGGGTTTAGCCTCTACGATCTCATCATAGGTCAACTCTTGTAATACTCATATCATCAAGATCAATCAAGCAGGAAGTAGGGTATTACCTCCATCGAGAGGGACCGAACCTGGGTAAACATTGTGTCCCCCGCCTCCTGTTACCATCAGCCTTAGACGCACAGTTCGGGACCCCCTACCCGAGATCCGCCGGTTTTGACACCGACACCTATTCTTTGAAATTCATCACAAGATAAGATGAACTTACGGGCATCCTTGAAGAGAGTAGGCCAATAAAACCCAGATTGCAATACCTTGTGAGCAGTTCTGTCTCCCGCATGATGCCCTCCATAAACTTCAGAGTGACATTTCCGCAGGATTTGTCCATGTTCATCCTCAGGTACACAACATCTAATAATACCATTGATAACCCACAAGTATAGGGGATCAATTGTAGCCTCTTTCGATAAGTAAGAGTGTCGAACCCAACAAGGAGCTAAAGGTAGAACAAATATTCCCTCAAGTTCTATCGACCACTGATACAACTCTACGCACACTTAACATTCGCCTTACCTAGAACAAGTATGAAACTAGTACTTTGTAGGTGTTGTAGGCTAGGTTTGCAAGATAATAAAGATCATTTAAATAAAAGCTAGGGGCTGTTTAGATAAAGACACAACTAAATTAGTTTCAGTAGAGAGGTTTTTGTCACGAGAAAGTTATTTGTCCCCAGACAATCGATAACTAGACCGGTAATCATTATTGCAATTTTATTTGAGGGAGAGGCATAAGCTAACATACTTTCTCTTCTTGTATCACATGCACTTATGATTGGAACTCTAGCAAGCATCCGCAACTACAAAAGATCATTAAGGTAAAACCCAACCATAGCATTATAAGGCATCAAGTCATCTTTACTCCCATATGCAAACAACATACTTACTCGGGTCTGTGCTTCTGTCACTCATGCCACCCACCATTAGCAAATCATGAACATATTGCAAACCCTACAACGGGGATCCCTCATGCTTGCGCGACACGGAGAGCACCATAGGACAACACCAATAATAAAACATGCAACTCAAACCAATCACGATCATCAATTAACCCATAGGACAAAACAGATCTACTCAAACATCATATGGTAGCCATACATCATTGGGAAATAATATATAGCGTTGAGCACCATGTTTAAGTAGAGATTACAGCGGGTAAAAGAGGGGTTACACCACTGCATAGAGCGGGGAAGAGTTGGTGATGATGGCGATGAAGTTATTGGTGTAGATCGTTGTTGCAATGATGGCCCCGACGGCGTTCCGACGCCACCGGGAGAGAGGGGGAGAGAGCCCCCCTTCTTATTCTTCTTCCTTGAGCTCCCCCCTAGATGGGAGAAGGGTTTCCCCTCTGGTCCATGGCCTCCATGGCGGCGGAGGGGCGAGAGCCCCTCTGAGATTGGATCTCTCTTTCTGTTTCCTTCTGTTTCTGCGCTCCCTGATTCTGCCCTTTCACCATTTCTTAAATTCCCGGAGATCCGTAACTCCGATATAACTCCGATTGGGCTCAAATTTTGACACGATTTTTATCCGGATATTGGCTTTCTTGTGGCGAAAGAAGGGAACCAACCGCCTTACTAACTGGCCACGAGGGCCCAGGGCGCGCCCCTCATCCTCGTGGACCCCTCGGGCATCGCCTCATGTTGATTCCACTTCCCAAAATTCACATATATTCCAAAAAAAAATCTCCGTAAGTTTTTATCCCGTTTGGACTCCGTTTGATATGGATTTTCTGCGAAACGAAAAACATGCAACAAACAGGAACTGGCATAGGGCACTAGATCAATATGTTAGTCCTAAAAATAGTATAAAAAGTTGCCAAAAGTATGTAAAAGTTGTAGAATATTGGCATGGAACAATAAAAAATTATAGATACGACGGAAACATGTCAGCATCCCCAAGCTTAATTCCTGCTCGTCCTCGAGTAGGTAAATGATAAAAAAGATAATTTTCAATGTGGAATGCTACCTAGCATAATCTTGATCATGTAATCTAATCATGGCATGAATATTAAGACACGAGTGATTCAAAGCAATAGTCTATCATTTGACATTAAGACAATAATACTTCAAGCATACTAATAAAGCAATCATGTCTTTTCAAAATAACATGGACAAAGAAAGTTATCCCTACAAAATCATATGGTCTGGCTATGCTCCATCTTCATCACACAAAATATTCAAATCATGCACAACCCCGATGACAAGCCAAGCAATTGTTTCATACTTTTGATGTTCTCAAACCTTTTCAAGTTTCACGCAATACATGAGCGTGAGCCATGGATATAGCACTATAGGTGGAATAGAATATGATGATGGAGGTTGTGTGGAGAAGACAAAAAAGGGAGAAAGTCTCACATCGATGCGGCTAATCAACGGGCTATGGAGATGCCCATGAATTGATGTCAATGCGAGGAGTAGGGATATCCATGCAACAGATGCACTAGAGCTATAAGTGTATGAAAATTCAAACTGAAACTAAGTGGGTGTGCATCCAACTTGCTTGCTCATGAAGACCTAGGGCACTTGAGGAAGCCCATCGTTGGAATATACAAGCCAAGTTTTATAAATAAAATTCCCACTAGTATATGAAAGTGATAACTCAAGAGACTCTCTATATGAGGAACATGGTGCTACTCTGAAGCACAAGTGTGGGAAAAGGATAGTAACATTGTCCCTTCTCTCTTTTCTCTCATTTTTTTCTTTTTCTTTTTTTGTAGGCTTCTTTGGCCTCTCTCTTT
>NC_041386.1:160679124-160715066 GCF_002162155.2 Triticum dicoccoides | reverse complement strand
GATGATCATCACACTTTCATTTACTTACAACTCAATATTACAACTCGATACTAGAACAACTATATGACTCTATATGAATGCCTCCGTTGGTGTACTGAGATGTGAAATGATCTAGCGTGGCAATGAAATGAAAAAATGGACAAGCCATGAAAACACCATGCTAGCTATCTTACAATCATGCAAAGCAATATGACAATAAATGATCAAGTCATGTATATGATGATGATGGAAGTTGCATGGCAATATATCTCGGAATGTCTATGGAAATGCCATGATAGGTAGGTATGGTGGTTGTTTTGACGAAGATATAAGGAGGCTTATGTGTGATAGAGTGTATCATATCATGGGGTTTGGATGCACCAGCGAAGTTTGCACCAATTCTCAAGGTGAGAAAGGGCAATGCACGGTACCGAAGAGGCTAACAATGATGGAAGGGTGAGAGTGCGTATAATCCATGGACTCAACATTAGTCATAAAGAACCCACATAGTTATTGCAAAAATCTATTAGTCATCGAAACAAAGTATTATGCACATGCTCCTAGGGGGATAGATTGGTAGGAAAAGACCATCGCTCGTCCTCGACCGCTACTCATAAGGAAGACAATCAATAAATACCTCATGCTCCAACTTTGTTACATAACGGTTCACCATATGTGCATGCTACGGGAATCACAAACTTCAACACAAGTATTTCTACAATCCACAACTACCCACTAGCATGACTCTAATATCACCATCTTTATATCGCGAAACTATTGCAAGGAATCAAACATATCATATTCAGTGATCTACAAGTTTTATGTAGGATTTAATGACTAACCATGTGAATGGCCAATTCCTGTCAACTATCTAAATAGATATAAGTGAAGCAAGAGAGTTTAATTCTTTCTACAAAAGATATGCCCATGCTCTAACAAAGATAAGTGAAGCAAAAGAGCATTCTACAAATGGTGGTTTTATATGTGTAGGGAAACATGCAATCCAAACTTCAAAGGATATAAGCAAAGCACATGAATCATTCTATAAAGCAATACTCAAAAGATATAAGTGAAGTGCAAAGAGCATTCTACAAATCAACCATGGAATATCTCATACCTGCATGGTGCATCAAAGAAAACTGAAAACTAAATGCAAAAGACGCTCCAAGATTTGCACATATCACATGAACGAAACGAAACCGAAAACATACCGATACTTGTTGAAGAAAGTGGGATGCCTTCTGGGGCATCCCCAAGCTTAGACGCTTGAGTCTCCTTGAATATTTACTTGGGGTTCCTTGGGCATCCCCAAGCTTGAGCTCTTGCCTCTCCTCCTTCTCCGCATATCGAGACCTCCTCGATCCTTGATCACTTCATCCACACAAAACTCAACAGAAAGTTTGGTAAGATCCATTAGTATAATAAAGCAAATCACTACTCTAAATACTGTTGCAAACCAATTCATACTTTTTTTGCATTGTAGCTAATGCAATATAACTTTTCCATGGCTTAATCCAATGATAGAAATCGATAGTTTCATACAAACAAGCAAATAATGCATCAAAAACAGAATCTGTCTTAAACATGACAGTCTGTAGTAATCTGAACATTCACCATTCTTCTAGTACTCCAAAATTCCGAAGAAATTAGGAAAATAAACAATTTGTATAGAGAGACAGTGCAAAATGTTTCAGAACCATTTGATGTTCCAGTAAAAAAATGTAAAATCGCGCACTACAACCAAAGTTTCTGTTTTGCACCGCACAAACCAACAAGCAATGTAAACATCCTAAAGGAAAATCTTGGCACATTATTTTTATAATACAATGGAATTGTACAAGGGGATAATTATTTTTGTTGAAAATTTTCTGTAATCAAGATTCACAAAGTTTCCGTGAACATGAACGAAGTTCAAGGAGCTCCCTCACTTCAACAATGCTTGTCTCTCTCACTTTCACTTTCCTTTTTGAAAAGTTTTGGGTTCCCCTATTTATTTATTTTTGTTTTTAAACTCTATAAAAGCACTCAACAGAAATAAATTACTCTCTAAAACTTTCGGGTTGTCTCCCTTCCAGCGCTTTCTTTAAAGCCATTAAGCTAGGCATAAAGTGCTCAAGTAATGAATCCACCTGGATCCCAAGGTATATCAAAGCCAATTTGAATTAGCAATGATTTGGCATTTAGTAGTGAGCACAAAGCAACATATATTAAGCAATGACGAAGTCTAACTCTCTTCCTATGCATCGGCATGTCATACAAGAACAATTCATGCACATCAAGTAAAGGCCAATGCATAGCATAAGAAGTTTCTTGCAATTTTATCGTGTTGGAAACATAGAGAGGCGGAGATGTAGTTCCTCTCTCATAATAATTGCAAGTAGGACCAGAAAGCACATGCATATTATATTCATCAAAATTATGATGTGCAATGGTAAAAGGCCACCCATCAATATAGTGTAGTTTGGGTAATTCAAAAAGATAATAGGACTATCATGTGTGGGTGCAATAGCAACAATTTCATGTTTAACATAAGGAACAATAACAAGTTCATCTCCATAAGCATAATTCATATTGGCATCTTGGCCACAAGAATAGCAATCATCAAGTTCATCAAAAAGGCATATTTCAAACGAATCAACAGGATCATAGCAATTATCATGGCATTCATCCTTCGGTAAGAACGAAGGGACACTAAATAATGTATGAGTTGGAGAGTTACTCTCATTAGAAGGTGGGCACGAGTAGCTAATCCGATCTTCCTCCTTTTTCTCTTCTCTCTCCTCATCATCTTTTTCATCTAATGAGCTCACAATTTCATGAATTTCTTCTTCCATAGACTCCTGCAAAATATTGGTCTCTTCTCGGACAGCGGAGACTTTCTCAATAAATTCATAAATATCATAATTGTATTTAAAATTCTCATAGCAATATTTAAGGATAGCTAAATTTTCAGGTCTATAAACTGAATCATCAAAATCTTCAAACTCTTTAAACGAAGATTCAATTTCATAAGCACTCTTAAAAGCAACAAATTCTTCTATCCGTTCCACATCATAGTTATCATATATACCATTAGCATAAGAATCTAAGGTTTCATTATCATTAAATTTGCATGAAAAGGGAAGGTGTGGAGCCTTCTTCCTAGAGGAACAAGTATAATCATATCTCAAGCATAATTGCCGAGCATACCAATGAAACATATAAATTTGATCCCGTAATAGTTTCCCTTCTTGATTCAAGTGATAACCCTAAAGTATCCATGTTGATTAAACATGTCTCCCATTATATAATTGAATGGGGTTTTCTCAGGATTATTAAATTAGTGCATAATATCTTTCACATAATGAGCATCGAGGGCTTTAGGAGGTTCCCCATCTAAGTAGCAAGTAAACCTATTTTTTTGGTATTTTGTGTTCCATTTCCATAACTAAAGATAGAGAACAACTTAGAACATCAAATAAAATCCACTTAGTGATAAAGCAAACAAGCACACACAAGAGTATTCACCCCACGCTATTGCTCCTGGCAACGACGCCATAAAAAGGTCTTGATAACCCACAAGTATAGAGGATCAATTGTAGTCTCTTTCGATAACTAAGAGTGTCGAACCCAACGAGGAGCTAAAGGAAGAACAAATATTCCCTCAAGTTCTATCGACCACCGATACAACTCTACGCACACTTAACATTCGCCTTACCTAGAATAAGTATGAAACTAGTACTTTGTAGGTGTTGTAGGCTAGGTTTGCAAGATAATAAAGAGCATGTAAATAAAAGCTAGGGGATGTTTAGATAAACACACAACTAAATTAGTTTCAGTAGAGAGGTTTTTGTCACGAGAAAGTTATTTGTCCCTAGACAATCGATAACTAGACCGGTAATCATTATTGCAATTTTATTTGAGGGAGAGGCATAAGCTAACATACTTTCTCTTCTTGGATCACATGCACTTATGATTGGAAATCTAGAACGCATCTGCAACTACTAAAGATCATTAAGGTAAAACCCAACCATAGCATTATAAGGCATCAAGTCCTCTTTACTCCCATACGCAAACACCCTACTTACTCGGATCTGTGCTTCTGTCACTCACGCCACCCACCATAAGCAAATCATGAATATATTGCAAACCCTACAGCAGGGACCCCTCACGCTTGTGCGACACGGAGAGCACCATAGGACAACACCAATAATAAAAACATGCAACTCAAACCAATCACGATCATCAATTAACCCATAGGACAAAATAGATCTACTGAAACATCATAGGATAGCCATAAATCATTGGGAAATAATATATAGCGTTGAGCACCATGTTTAAGTAGAGATTACAACAGGTAAAAGAGGTGTTACATCGCTGCATAGAGGGGGAAGAGTTGGTGATCACGGCGGTGAAGTTATTGGTGTAGATCGTTGTTGCGATGATGGCCCCGGCGGTGTTCCGGCGCCACCGGGAGAAAGGGGGAGAGAGCCCCCCTTATTCTTCTTCTTCCTTGACCTTCCCCCTATATGGGAGAAGGGTTTCCCCTCTGGTCCATGGCCTCCATGGCGGTGGAGGGGCGAGAGCCCCTTTGAGATTGGATCTCTCTCTGTGATTTCCTTCTGTTTCTGCGCTCCCTGATTCTGCCCTTTTATTGTTTCTTAAATTCACGAAGATCCGTAACTCCGATTGGGTTGAAATTTTGACACGATTTTTATCCGGATATTGGCTTTCTTGCGGCAAATGAAGGGCACCAACCGCCTTACGAAGTGGCCACGAGGGACCAGGGCATGCCCTACCCCCTAGGGCGCGCCCCTCACCCTCGTGGGCCCCTCGGGCATCGCCTCGAGTTGATTCCACTTCCCAAAATTCACATATATTCCAAAAAAATCTTCGGAAGTTTTTATCCCGTTTGGACTCCGTTTGATATGGATTTTCTGCGAAACAAAAAACATGCAACAAAGAGGAACTGGCACTGGGCACTGGATCAATATGTTAGTCCCAAAAATAGTATAAAAAGTTGCCAAAAGTATGTAAAAGTTCTAGAATATTGGCATGGAACAATCAAAAATTATAGATACGACAAAGACATATCAACCATCTACTCCTTCCTTATCAAGATGTGGGTCATCCCAAAAGTAATGTCTTAAATCATAGAAGAATTTTTTTCTTTTGTTGGTATGTAAAGCTAGGTGGTAAACATTTAGCAATGATATAATTAGCATTGTCAGCATACCAAGGAGTATTATGAGAAACATTTATTGCAGCTAACTGCTCATCAGGAAAACTATCATCAAGCACATTTTCAAGCCTAGACAAGTTATCAGCTATGGGGTTCTCTGCTCCTTTTCTATCAGTTATATGCAAATCAAATTCTTGTAGCAAGAAAACCCATCGAATAAGTCCAGGTTTGGCGTCTTTCTTTTCCATAAGATATTTAATAGCAGCATGGTCGTTGTGAACAATTACTTTTGAATCAATAATGTAAGATCTAAATTCTTTTTCAGTAGTAGCATGATTTCTTTGAGCACTGTCTAGAGTCTTACTAGCATAATGAATAACATTTAGTTTCTTATCAACTCTTTGTCCTAGAACAACACAAACAACAAAATCACTAGCATCACACATAATTTCAAAAGTCAAGTTACAGTCAGGTGGTTGAACAATAGGTGCATAAATTAAGGCTTTCTTGAGTGTTTCGAAGGCTTCTAAACAATCATCATCAAAAACAAAAGGAACATCCTTTTGCAAAAGATTTGTAAGAGGCCTAGAAATTTTAGAAAAGTCTTTGACAAATCTCCTATAGAAACCAGCATGACCTAAGAAACTACAAATACCTTTGATATGTTTAGAACATGGCATTTTCTCAATTGCATCAACCTTAGCTTTGTCCACTTTAATACCTCTTTCAGAAATTTTATGGCCCAAAACAATACCTTCATTAACCACAAAGTGGCACTTCTCCCAATTCAATACAAGATTTGTTTGCTTGCTTCTCTGCAAAACTCGATCAAGATTTCTTAAACAATCATCAAAAGACTTCCCATAGACAGAAAAGTCATCCATGAAAACCTCAACAATCTTTTCAGAAAAGTCAGAGAATATAGCAGTCATACATCTTTGAAAGGTAGCAGGAGCATTGCATAAACCAAAAGGCATACGTCTATAAGCATAAGTTCCAAAGGGACAAGTGAAAGTGGTATTTTCTTGATCAGGTTGAGAAACAGGTATTTGTGAAAAACTAGAGTATCCATCAAGGAAGCAAAAATGTGTGTGATTAGATAATATTTCTAGCACTTGATCAATAAAAGGCAGAGGATAATGATCTTTTCTAGTTGCTTTGTTTAATTTTCTAAAATCAATTACCATTCTATAGCCTGTAACAATTCTTTGTGGAATAAGTTCATTCTTATCATTAGGAACAACAGTAATAACTCCTTTCTTAGGGACACATGAATATGACTTACCCATCTACTATCAGCTATAGGATAGATTATACCTGCTTCCATAACTTTTAATATTTCCGTTCTTACCACTTCTTTCATCTTTGGATTTAACCGACGTTGGTGATCAACAACAGGTTTAGCATCAGGTTCTATATTAATCTTGTGCTGACATAGAGTGGGACTAATGCCCTTTAAATCATCAAGAGTATATCCAATAGCAGCTCGGTGCTTCCTTAGAACTTTCAATAATCTTTCTTCTTCATGTTCTGAAATGTTAGCACTAATAATAATAGGATATATTTTCTTCTCATCGAGATAAGCATATTTCAAAGTGTCTGGCAATTGTTTTAATTCAAACACAGGATCACCTTTAGGTGGAGGAGGACCTCCTAGAGTTTCAATAGGCAAATCATGTTTAAGAAGAGGATGTTGTTCAAAGAAATTTTTATCTATTTCCTTTCTTTCATGCATATGTAAATCATTTTCATGGTCTAGAAGATATTGTTCTAGATGATCAGTAGGAGGCACAACAATAGAAGCAAGACCAATTATTTCATCCTTACTAGGCAATTCTTTTTCATGAAGTTTTCTACTAAACTTGGAAAAATTAAACTCACGAGACTCATCACCAAAGCTAACACTGACAATTTGTTTCTCACAATCTATTTTAGCATTAACGCTATTCAAAAAAGACAAAAATCATCTTGTGGGGAACCAACAACAAGAAAATCAGTAGGGTATTTTATTTTCCCACACAATACTTCAACATATCTAACAATCCCAATTGGTGATATAGTATCTCTATTAGCAAGTTTAATAGTAACATCTATGTCTTCTATCTCTGCAGGTGCTATGTCATTCATAATTTCTTGGTATAAGGTAAAGGGAATAGCACTCATGCTAGCACCTATGTCAGATAAACCATGATAACAGTGATCTTCTATTTTAACTGAGACAACGGGCATGCCAACAACAGGTCTATGTTTATCCGTTTTATCGGGTTTGGCAATTCTAGCATCTTATTCACATAAGTAAATAACATGCCCATCTATATTTTCTTCCAGGAGATCCTTGACCATAGCAAGACTAGGTTTTACTTTGATTTGTTCATCAGGTTTAGGTGTTCTAATATAACTTTTGTTGACCACAGTTGAAACTTTAGCATGTTCCTTGATCCTAACAGGGAAAGGTGGTTTCTCAATATAAGCAGTAGGAACAACTGGATCAACATTATAGATAATAGTTTCCTCTTTAGCTAGTACCTATTCTTTAATTTCTTCTTTGATAGGTGGGTGATATTTAAACCACTTCTCCTTAGGGACATCAACATGAGTAGCAAATGATTCACAAAAGGAGGCTACTATCTCATAGTGAAGTCCATATTTAGTGCTAAACTTTTGAAAAGCATCGATATTCACAAAAGATTTAACACAATCATACTTAAGCTTAATACCTGACTCTTTATCTTTTTTGAGTTCCCAATCTTCAGAGTTGCATTTAATTCTTTCTAAAAGATCCCACCACAATTCAATAGTCTTCTTCATAAATGAACCAACACAAGAAGTATCAAGCATGGATTGATCATCACGAGAAAGCCGAGCATAGAAGTTCTGAATAATAATTTCTCTTGAGAGCTCATGATTGGGGCATGAATATAACATTGACTTAAGCCTCCCCCAAGATAGAGCAATACTTTCTCCATCACGAGGCCAAAAATTATATATATAATTCCGATCACGATGAACTAGATGTATAGGATAATTTTTTTGGTGAAACTCCATTTTCAATCGATTCCAATTCTAGATCCAATATCATCGCATAGCCAATACCATGCCAATTATTTTACCTTAAAATATGAAGGGAAAACCTTCTTATTAACTTCATCTCCGGGTAAACCTGCAAGCTTAACCAATCCACAAATTTCTTCCACATATATCAAGTGCATATCAAGATGTTCGGTTCCATCTCCTGCATAAGTATTAGCTAGCAGTTGTTCTATCATACCCAAAGGAATTCCATATTCAATATTTTCAGTAGGTGAAGTAGGTTGAGAGGTAACTAATTGTGGTTCTGGTCGAGGTGAAGATACCCCGAACAAACCCCTCAAAGGATTGTTTTCCATTGTAACAAGTGACAATAAATTTCAACACGTAGTAATAATGTTTCCTTACCAAGAGCGCTTCACTCCCCGGCAACGGCGCCATAAAATAGCCTTGATGACCCACAAGTATATGGGATCAATTGTAGCCTTTTCGATAAGTAAGAGTGTCGAACCCAACGAGGAGTAGAAGGAAATGAAAAGTGGTTTTCAGCAAGGTAATGTCTGCAAGTGCTAAAATTGTAAGTAACCGAGTAGTTTGATAGCAAGATAATTTGTAACGAGCAAGTAACAATAATAGTAACATAAGTGCAGCAAGGTAGCCCAATCCTTTCGAGGCAAAGGACAGGCCAAAATGGTCTCTTATAATAAGAAAAGCGTTCTTGAGGGTACACGGGAATTTCATCTAGTCACTTTCATCATGTTGATTTGATTCGTGTTCGCTACTTTGATAATTTGATATGTGGGTGGACCAGTGCTTAGGTGTTGTTCTTACTTGAACAAACCTCCTACTTATGATTAACCCCCTCGCAAGCATCCGCAACTATGAGAAAAGTATTAATAATAAATTCTAACCATAGCATTAAACTTTTGGATCCAATTGGTCCCTTACGGAATAGCGCATAAACTAGGGTTTAAGATTCAGCCACTGTCACAACCCCTCATCTAATAACTACTCCACAATGCATTCCCTTAGGCCCAAATATGGTGAAGTGTCATGTAGTCGATGTTCACATGACACCACTAAGGGAATCACAACATACATACTATCAAAATATCAAACACATATCAAGTTCACATGATTACTTGCAACATGATTTCTCCCGTGACCTCAAGAGCAAAAGTAACTACTCACAAGTGGTAAACATGCTCAAGATCAGAGGGGTATTAAATAGCATAATGGATCTGAACAAATAATCTTCCACCAAATAAACCATATAGTAATCAACTACAAGATGTAATCAACACTACTAGTCACCCACAAGCACCAATCTATAGTTCTGGTACAAAGATTGAACACAAGAGATGAACTAGAGTTTGAGAGGATATGGTGCTGTTGAAGATGTTGATGGAGATTCCCTCCCCAAGATGGGAGATTTGTTGGTGATGATGATGCCGACAATTTCCCCCTCCGGGAGGGAATTTCCCCTGATGAAATCGCTCCGCCGGAGGGCAAAAGTGATCTTGCCCAAGTTCCGCTTCGAGACGGCGGCGCTCCATCCTGAAAGTCGTCCCCTTATTTTTTCTAGGTCAAAATGACTTATATACCAGAAGATGGGCACCGAAGGTGGGCCGAGGCGTGCCTAGGTGGGTTGTGCCCACCTGGTGGACCCCCTCTGGTACTTATTGACTCCAATATTTCTTATATATTCCATAAAAATTCCCCGTAAAGTTTCACCACATTTGGAGTTGTGCAGAATAGGTAGTCTGACGTAGCTTTTTCAAGTCCAGATTTCCAGCTACCGGAATTCTCCCTCTTTGTGTGTACCTTGCATATTATGAGAGAAACGGCATTAGATTTAATTCAAAAAGCATTATTATGCATAAAAACATTATAAATAACAGTAGGTAAACATGATGCAAAATGGACATATTAGAGTAATGGTGGAGGGGGGCGCCGCACATGGCTAGGCAATTGTCTGGTGTGTGCTAGGGGCTCCCCCCCCCACATATATATATACATATATATATATATATATATATATAGGTTGGGGAGAGGGGAGGAATCCAAGGAGGCACCCAAGTAGGTCGAATCCTACTTGGGGCCTTCCTATGGTCGTCCCCCCTTTCCTTAACTACCGGAGGGGGAAGGAAAGAAAGGGGGAGAGGGAAGGAAGGGAAAATCCTATTCCCTCCTTTTCCTTTCCCTTACATTCTTTCCTTCTACTTCTTGGCCGGCCCATATGGGGGGCGCACCAGCACCTTGTGGCTGGTGTGTTTCTCCTCTTGGTCCATAAGGCCCATATCTTTTGCCGGGGGTGTCCGGAACCTCTTCCGATGACCCGATATGTACCTGGTACCCTCCGGAACACTTCCAGTGTCCGAATACCATCGTCCTATATATCAATCTTTACCTCTCAACCATTTCGAGACTCCTCGTCATGTCTGTGATCTCATCCGGGACTCCGAACAGCATTCAGTCACCAAATCACATAACATATAATACAATAACGTCAATGAACGTTAAACATGCGGACCCTACGGGTTCGAGAAGTATGTATACATGACCGAGACACCTCTCCGGTCAATAACCAATAGCGTAACCTGGATGACCATGTTGACTCCTACATATTATATGAAGATCTTTATCAGTCGAACTATTATGACAACATACACAATTCCTTTTATCCGTCTGTATGTTACTTGCCCAAGATTCGATCGTCGGTATCTCTATACCTAGTTCAATCTCGTTACCGGAAAGTCTCTTTACTAGTTCCGTAATACATCATCCCGTGACTAACTCATTAGTCATTTGCTTGCAACCTTATGATGTGTATTACCGAGAGGGCCCGAAGATACCTCTCCGATACACGGAGTGACAAATCCTAATCTCGATCTATGCCAACTCAACAAACACCATCGGAAACACCTATAGAGCATATTTATAATCACCCAGTTACATTGTGACGTTTGATAGCACACAACATGTTCCTCCGATATTCGGGAGCTGCATAATCGCATAGTCAGAGGAACATGTATAAGTCATGAAGAAAGCAATATCAATAAAACTAATCGATCAATATGCTATGCTAATGGATGGGTCTTGTCCATCACATCATTCTCCTAATGATGTGATCACATTATCAAATGACAACTCATGTCCATGGTTAGGAAACCTTAACCATCTTTGATCAACGAGCTAGTCAAATAGAGACTCACTAGGGACACAGTGTTTGTCTATGTATTCACACATGTATTTAGGTTTCCGATCAATACAATTCTAGCATGAATAATAAAACTTTATCATGAATAAGGAAATATAAAATAACAACTTTATTATTGCCTCTAGGGCATATTTCCTTCAATATGTGGATGACATATTGTTGATTGGATATGATATAGAATTTCTGGATAGCATAAAAGGATACTTGAATAAAAAAAATTCAATGAAAGACCTCGGTGAAGCTGCTTACATATTGGGCATCAAGATCTATAGGGATAGATTGAGATGCTTAATAGGAATTCCACAAAGCACATACCTTGATAAAGTTTTGAAGAAGTTCAAAATGCATCAGTCAAAGAAAGGGTTCTTGCATGTGTTACAAGGTGTGAAATTGAGTCAGACTCAAAGCCCGACCACTGCAGAAGATAGAGAGAAAATTAAAGTCATTCCTTATGCCTCAGCCATAGGTTCTATCATGTATGTTATGCTGTGTACCAGACCTAACGTGTGCCTTGTCATCAGTTTGGCAGGGAGGTACCAAAGTAATCCAGGAGTGGATCACTGGACAGCGGTCAAGAACATCCTGAAGTACCTGAAAAGGACCAAGGATATGTTTCTCGTTTATGGAGGTGATGAAGAGCTTGTCGTAAATGGTTACGTCTATGCTAGCTTCGACATTGATTCAGATGACTCTAAGTCACAAACCGGATACGTGTTTATATTGAATGGTGGAGCTGTCAGTTGGTGTAGTTCCAAGCAGAGCGTCGTGGCGGGATCTATGTGTGAAGCAGAGTACATAGATGCTCCGGAAGAAGCTCATGAAGGAGTCTGGATGAAGGAGTTCATATCCAATCTGGGTGTAATACCCAATGCATTGGGTCTAATGCAAATCTTTTGTGACAACACATGAGCAATTGCATTGGTGAAGGAATCCAGGTATCACAAGAGGACTAAACACATCAAGAGATGCATCAACTCCATTCATGAAAAGGTCAAGGATGGAGACATAGAAGTTTGCAAAATACACACAAATCTAAATGTAGTAGACCCGTTGACTAAGCCTCTTCCACGAGCAAAATATGATCAACACCAAGACTCCATGGGTGTTAGATTCATTACAATGTAATATAGATTATTGGCTCTAGTGCAAGTGGGAGACTGAAGGAAATATGCCCTGGAGGCAATAATAATGTTGTTATTTTATATTTTGTTATTCATGATAAAGGTTTATTATTCATGCTAGAATTCTATTGATCGGAAACTTAATTACATGTGTGAATACATAAACAAATACCGTGTCCCTAGTAAGCCTCTACTAGACTAGCTCGTTGATCAAAGACGGTTAAGGTTTCCTAACCGTAGACATGTGTTGTCATTTTATAACAGGTTCACATCGTTAGGAGAACGATGAGATGGACAAGACCCATCCGTTAGTTTAGCATATTGATCGTTTAGTTTATTGCTATTGCTTTCTTAATGTCAAATACATATTCCTTCGACTATGAGATTATGCAACTCCCGGATACCAGAGGAATACCTTGTGTGCTATCAAATGTCACAATGTAACTGGGTGATCATAAAGATGCCCTACAGGTATCTCCGAAGGTGTTTGTTCAATTGGCATAGATCGAGATCAGGATTTGTCACTCCAAGTATCAGCGAGGTATCTCTGGGCCCTCTTGGTAATACACATCATAAGAAGCCTTGCAAGCAAAGTTACTAATGAGTTAGTTACAAGATGATGTATCACGGAACGAGTAAATAGACTTTCCGGTAACAAGATTGAACTAGTTATGAAGATACCGACGATCGAATCTCAGGCAACATACTAATGGACAAAGGGAATTACGTATGTTGTCATAAGGTTCAACCGATAAAGATCTTCATAGAATATGTGGGAGCCAATATGGGCATCCAGGTTCCGCTATTAGTTATTGACCGGAGAGGTTTCTCGATCATGTCTACATAGTTCTCGAAACCATAGGGTCCGCACGCTTAACGTTCGTTGACGTTATAGTGTTATATGAGTTATATGATTTGGTGACAAAATATTGTTCAGAGTCGCGGATGAGATCACGGACATGACAAGGAGTCTCGAAATGGTCGAGAGCTAAAGATTTATATATGGGACGATGGTATTCGGATACCGAAATAGTTTCAGAGTGCACCGGGTAGTCATCGGGTCACCGGAAGGGGTTCCGGACAACCCCGGGAGGTCTATGGGCCTAATGGGCCAAGGGGAGAGTCACACCAGCCCAGAAGGTGGCTGGCGCACACCTCTCCCTGGCCGCCGGCCCTAGGAAGGAAAAGTGGGAGGGCTAGCCCCTTCTACCTTCCCCTCCTCATGGGAGAAAGGAAAGAGGGGGGGGGCACCCTCCCTTGCCTTTCCCCGCTCTGCTAGAAAGTAAAGGGGGCGCGGCTTGGGGGAGGACCCCGAGTAGGATTTGGCCTACTTGGGGTGCCACCGGGAAGCTCCCTCCTCCGCACCTATATATATATGTGGGAGGGGGCGCCACACTAGGATACAACATTGTCTTAATCGTGTGCGGCGCCCCCTCCACCGTTTACACCCTCAGTCATATTTTTGTAGTGCTTAGGCGATGCCCTGCGGAGATAACTTCACCATCACCATCACCACGCCGTCGTGCTGCGGGAACTCATCCACTACTTCGTTGTCTTGCTGGATCAAGAAGGCGAGGACGTCACCGAGCTAAACGTGTGCTGAATACAGAGGTGTCATACGTTCGGTACTCGATCGGTTGGAGCACGAAAAAGTTCGACTATGTCAACCGCATTAACAAATTCTTCCGATTATGGTCTATGAGGGTACATTCACACACTCTCCCCTCTCACTGCTATTCATCTCCATGGATAGACCTTGCGTGTGTGTAGATTTTTTTTGTTTTCCATGCAACATTTCCCTACACAAACAAGCAACACCGGAGCCGCTGCTTGATACGTCTCCAACGTATCTATAATTTTTGATTGTTTCATGCTATTATATTATCTGTTTTGGATGTTAATGGGCTTATTTATACACTTTTATATTATTTTTGGGACTAACCTACTAACCCAAGGCCCAATGCAAATTGCGTTTTTTTTGCCTATTTCAGTGTTTCACAGAAAAGGAATATCAAACGGAATCCAAACGGAATGAAACCTTCGAGAGAGTTATTTTTGGAACAAACGTGATCTAGAGGACTTGGAGTGGACGTCAAGAAATCAATGGGAGGCCACGAGGCAGGGAGGCGCGCCTGCCCCCGTAGGCGCGCCCCCACCCTCATGGTCCCCTCGTGGCTCCACTGACCTACTTCTTCCTCCTATATATACCCATATACCCTAAAAACATCCAGGAGCACCACGAAACCCTATTTCCACCGCCGCAACCTTCTGTACCCAAGAGATCCCATCTTGGGGTCTTTTCCGGAGCTCCGTCGGAGGGGGAATCAATCACGGAGGGCTTCTATATAAACACCATAGCCTCTCCGATGATGTGTGAGTAGTTTACTTCAGACCTTCGGGTCCATAGTTATTAGCTAGATGGCTTCTTATCTCTCTTTAGATCTCAATACAATGTTCTCCTCGATCTTCTTGGAGATCTATTTGATGTAACTCTTTTTACAGTGTGTTTGCCGAGATCCGATGAATTGTGAGTTTATGATCAAGTTTATCTATGAACAATATTTGATTCTTCTCTGAAATCTTTTATGTATGATTTAATTATCTTTGCAAGTCTCTTCAAATTATCAGTTTAGTTTGGCCTACTAGATTGATCTTTCTTGCAATGGGAGAAGTGCTTAGCTTTGGGTTCAATCTTGCGGTGTCCTTTCCCAGTGACAGCAGGGGAAGCAAGGCACGTATTGTATTGTTGCCATCGAGGGTAAAAAGATGGGGTTTATATCATATTGCTTGAGTTTATCCCTCTACATCATGTCATTTTGCTTAATGCGTTACTCTGTTCTTATGAACTTAATACTCTAGATGCATGTTGGATAGCGGTTGATGTGTGGAGTAATAGTAGTAGATGCAGAATCGTTTCGGTCTACTTGTCACAGACGTGATGCCTACATACATGATCATGCCTAGATATTCTTTATGCACTTTTCTATCAACTGCTCGACAGTAATTTGTTCACCCACCGTAATACTTATGCTATCTTGAGAGAAGCCACTAGTGAAACCTATGCCCCCCGGGTCTATTCTCTATTATATTAATCTCCCGTCAACTAGCTATTTCTGGTGCCATTTATTTTGCAATCTTTACTTTCAATCTATATCATAAAAATACCAAAAATATTTATCTTATTATTATTATCTCTATCAGATCTCACTCTCGTAAGTGGCCGTGAAGGGATTGACAACCCTTTATCCCGTTGGTTGCGAGGTTCTTATTTGTTTTTGTAGATACAAGGGACTTGCGTGTAGTCTCCTACTGGATTGATACCTTGGTTCTCAAAAACTGAGGGAAATACTTATGCTACTTTGCTGCATCACCCTTTCCTCTTCAAGGGAAAACCAACACAGTGCTCAAGAGGTAGCAAGAAGGATTTCTGGCGCCGTTGCCGGGGAGATCTACATCAAGTCAAGACATACCAAGTACCCATCACAAACTCTTATCCTTCACATTACATTATTTTCCATTTGCCTCTCGTTTTGCTCTCCCCCACTTCACCCTTGCCATTTTATTCGCCCTCTTTTCTGATCGCCTCTTTTTCGATGGCCTCATTTTGTTTGCCTCTTGTTTGCTTGTGTGTTGGATTGTTTGTCACGATGGCTCAAGATAATACTAAATTGTGTGATTTTTCCAATACCAACAATAATGCTTTTATTAGCACTCCGATTGCTCCTCTTACCAATGCTGAATCTTGTGAAATTAATACTGCTTTGCTGAATCTTGTCATGAAAGATCCGTTCTTTGGCCTTCCTAGTGAAGATGCCGCTACCCATCTAAATAGCTTTGTTGATTTGTGTGATATGCAAAAGAAGAAAGATGTGGATAATAATATTGCTAAATTGAATCTATTTCCATTTTCACTTAGAGATCATGCTAAAACTTGGTTTTCTTCTTTGCCTAAAAATAGTATTGATTCATGGAATAAGTGCAAGATGCTTTCATCTCTAAGTATTTTCGTCCCGCTAAGGTCATCTCTCTTAGAAACGATATTATGAACTTTAAGAAACTAGATTATGAGCATGTTGCACAAGCATGGGAGAGGATGGAATTAATGATTTGTAATTGCCCTACACATGGTTTGAATTTGTGGACGATCATACAAATTTTTTATGCTGGATTGAATTTTGCTTCTAGAAATCTTTTAGATTCGGCCACGGGAGGCACTTTTATGGAAATCACTTTAGGAGAAGCTACCAAACTCCTAGATAATATTATGGTTAATTATTCTCAATGGCACACCGAAAGATCTACTAGTAAAAAGGTTCATGTTATAGAAGAAATTAATGTTTTGAGTGGAAAGATGGACGAACTTATGATTTTTTTTCTAATAAGAGTGTTTCTTCTGATCCTAATGATATGCCTTTGTCTACTTTGATTGAGAATAACAACGAATCTATGGATGTGAATTTTGTTGGTAGGAACAATTTTGGTAACAACGCGTATAGAGGAAAATTTAATCCTAGGCCTTTTCCTAGTAATTCCTCTTATAATTATGGTAATTCCTACAACAATTCTTATGGAAATTATAATAAGATGCCCTCTGATTTTGAATCTAATATTAAAGAATTTATTAGTTCACAAAAGAGTTTCAATGCTTTGATTGAAGAAAAATTGTCTAAGATTGATGAGTTGGCTAGGAACGTGGATAGAATTTCTCTTGATGTTGATTCTTTGAAACTTAGATCTATTCCACCTAAGCATGATATCAATGAGTCTCTTAAATCCATGAGAATTTCCATTGATGAGTGCAAAGAAAGAACCGCTAGGATGCGTGCAAAAAAAGATTGGTTCATAAAAGCGTGTTCTTTTAGTTTTGATGATAATAAGGATGAAGATCTAAAAGTGATTGACGTGTCTCCTATTAAATCTTTGTTTTGCAATATGAATCTTGATAATGATGGGACTGGAGATGAGTCAACTTTAGTTAAAAGGCATTCCAACGATTCGGAGTTTTTAGATCTTGATGCAAAAATTAATAAAAGTGGGATTGATGAGGTCAAAACTTTATATAGCAATGAACCCACTATCTTGGATTTCAAGGAATTTAATTATGACAATTGCTATTTGGTAGATTGTATTTCCTTGTTGGAATCCGTGCTAAATTCTCCGCATGCTTATAGTCAAAATAAAGCTTTTACCAAACATATCGTTGATGCTTTAATGCAATCTTATGAACAAAAGGTTGAATTGGGAGTTTCTATCCCTAGAAAACATTATGATGAGTGGGAACCCACTATCAAAATTAAAATTAAATATCATGAATGCTATGCTTTATGTGATTTGGGTGCTAGTGTTTCCACGATTCCAAAAACTTTGTGTGATGTGTTAGGTTTCCATGAATTTGATGATTGTTCTTTAAATTTGCATCTTGCGGATTCCACTATTAAGGAACCTATGGGAAGTATTAATGATGTTCTTATTATTGTTGCAAATAGGAATTATGTGCCCGTAGATTTCATTGTTCTTGATATTGATTGCAATCTTACATGTCCCATTATTCTTGGTAGACCTTTCCTTAGAACGATTAGTGCAATCATTGATATGAAAGAAGGGAATATTAGATTACAATTTCCATTAAGGAAGGTCATGGAAAACTTTCCTAGAAAGAAAATTAAATTACCTTATGAATCTATTATGAGAGCCACTTATGGATTGCATACCAAAGATGATAATACCTAGATCTATTCTTGCTTTTATGCCTAGCTAGGGGCGTTAAACGATAGCGCTTGTTGGGAGGCAACCCAATTTTATTTTTGTTTCTTGCTTTTTGGTTCTGCTTAGTAATAAATAATTCATCTAGCCTCTGTTTAGATGTGGTTTTATGCTTTTAATTAGGGTTTGTGCCAAGTAGAACCTTTGGGAAGACTTGGGGAAAGTCTTTGCGATCTTGCTGTAAAAAACAGAAACTTTAGCGCTCACGAGATTTGCTGCCATTTTTTACTGGAGAGTGTGATTACGTTGATTATTTTTGAAGATGATTAATAGAGAAATTCCTCACGTCCATGAATTTATTTTAGAATTTTTGGGGTTACGTAAGTATTCGAAACCTACAGATTACTACAGAATGTTCTGTTTTTGACAGATTCTATTTTTCGTGTGTTGTTTGCTTATTTTGATGAATATATGGCTAGTATCGGAGGTTATGAACCATAGAGAAGTTGGAATACAGTAGGTTTAACACCAAAATATATAAAGAATGAGTTCATTACAGTACCTTAAGTAGTGCTATGTTTTCTTATACTAACGGAGCTCATGAAATTTTCTGTTTAAGTTTTGTGTTGTGAAGTTTTCAAGTTTTGGGTAAAGATTTGATGGATTATGGAATAAGAAGTGGCAAGAGCCTAAGCTTGGGTATTCCCAAGGCACCCCAAGGTAAAATTAAAGGACAACCAAAAGCCTAAGCTTGGGGATGCCCTGGAAGGCATCCCCTATTTCATCTTCTTCTATCGGTAACTTTACTTGAGGTTATATTTTTATTCACCACATGATATGTGTTTTTCTTGGAGCGTATTGTATGATTTGAGTCTTTGCTTTTTAGTTTGCCACAATCATCCTTGCTGTACACACCTTTTGGGAGAGACACACATGAATTGGAATTTATTAGAATACTCTATGTGCTTCACTTATATCTTTTGAGCTAGATAATTTTGCTCTAGTGCTTCACTTATATCTTTTAGAGCACAGTGGTGGTTTTATTTTATAGAAATTATTGATCTCTCATGCTTCACTTATATTATTTTGATAGTCCTTTAGAACAGCATGGTAATTTGCTTTGATTATAAAATTAGTCCTAATATGATAGGCATCCAAGATAGGTATAATAAAAACTATCATAAAAAGTGCATTGAATACTATGAGAAGTTTGATACTTGATGATTGTTTTGAGATATGGAGATGGTGATATTAGAGTCATGCTAGTTGAGTAGTTGTGAATTTGAGAAATACTTGTGTTGAAGTTTGTGATTCCCATAGCATGCACGTATGGTGAACCGTTATGTGATGAAGTCGAAGCATGATTTATTTATTGATTGTCTTCCTTATGAGTGGCGGTCGGGGACGAGCGATGGTCTTTTCCTACCAATCTACCCCCTAGGAGCATGCCCGTAGTACTTTGTTTCGATGACTAATCAATTTTTGCAATAAGTATGTGATTTCTTTATTACTAATGTTGAGTCAATGGATTATACGCACTCTCACCCTTCCACCATTGCTAGCCTCTCTAGTACCACGCAACTTTTGCCGGTACCATAAACCCACCATATACCTTCCTCAAAACAGCCACCATACCTACCTATTATGGCATTTCCATAGCCATTCCAAGATATATTGCCATGCAACTTTCCACCGTTCCGTTATTATGACACGCTTCATCATTGTCATATTGCTTTGCATGATCATGTAGTTGACATCGTATTTGTGCCAAAGCCACCGTTCATAATTCTTTCATACATGTCACTCATGATTCATCACATATCCCGGTACACCGCCGGAGGCATTCACATAGAGTCATATTTTGTTCTAGGTATTGAGTTGTAATCTTTGATTTGTAAGTAAATAAAAGTGTGATGATTGTTGGTGTGAAAACCGGTGGATCTCGGGTAGGGGGTCCCGAACTGTGCATCTAAGATCAATGGTAACAGGAGACAAGGGACACGATGTTTACCCAGGTTCGGGCCCTCTCTATGGAGGTAATACCCTACATCCTGCTTGATTGATATTGATGAATAGGAGTATTACAAGGCTTGATCTACCTCGAGATCGTATGCCTAAACCCTAGAGGTCTAGCTTGTAGGGCTATCATAATGAATCTCCCCTATCCGAACTAAGTCCTCCGGTTTATATAGACACCGGAAGGATTTAGGCTTACACAAGGTCGGTTACAAAGAAGGGAATCTACATATCTGGTCGCCAAGCTTGCCTTCCATGCCAAGGAGAGTCCCATCCAGACACGGGTACAGTCTTCGGTCTTCGCATCTTCACAGCCCATCAGTCCGGCCCATGGCTAACAGGCTGGACGGCCGAGGACCCCTTAGTCCAGGACTCCCTCAGTAGCCCCTGAACCTGGCTTCAATGACGAGATATCCGACGCGTAGTTCTGTCTTCGGCATTGCAAGGCGGGTTCCTCCTTCTGAACTCCAAAGCAGTCTTCGGATGAAACAAACATGTCCGGATCTGCAATACACAGTTGTAGAGAGTATAGTATTCCACGAATCCAATCTGCTGAGAACTTAAGTATTGTGACATCACGCTTCTCGGTCATTATTTCGAACTATTTCCCGTCCCGCCGTTCCACGTTTCGGGGCATGGTTTTCATTGACACGTCTTGTCGAAGCAGAGACCGTGTCCCCTAAGTGCAGGATTTTCATTAATACGAGTGTGGGTAACCCAACCATCCCGCGGGAAAGATTCCTTAGGAATAGGCGGGTTCTTAGGCTTAGGAGGAGGTGTTCAATACCCGCGGCCTTTATGAAGGAACCAAGGGCCGTACTTTTATGCCAAACCTCTCCTCAGCCTTCCCAACCTCGAGCTCTAGCACACAAGGTTCGACTTCATTATTTCAAGCCTCCCCATCATGTCTGGACCTAGCTCTCAAGGCCGATGGTCGGCTTCCTCCATTATAGAGGGGGATATCGCAAAGCTTCGGGCAGCCAGATATTTGACTGCGGAGGTCCACCACAGGCTTCTTGCTCAAGGATAGGTTATTCTGACCCCTATATCTGGCAAGAGGGTCGTATTCATCTCCCACTTCCTTCGGGGGCTAGGGTTCGCTCTTCACCCCTTCGTCCGGGGCTAATGTTTTTTTACAGACTAGATTTTCATGCCCTAGCCCCGGACTCTATCCTCCACGTCTCGGCGTTTATCATTACATGCGAGGCCTTCCTCCGAATCACCCACACTTTAGCTTATGGCTCAAGAACTTTAGTGTGAAGCCGAAGGTAGTCGACGGGGAACAGGTGGAGTGCGGCGGTGCTATGATCAGCCAACTCACCAGCACTCCTTGGACAAAAGGTTCTTTTACTGAAACTTCCAATCACTAGCAGCGGGAGTGGTTTTACGTTACGGAGCCCCGCAACACCAAGTGGGTAGCTGCACCCACATCCCGTCCTGGCCCACCGTTACAGCTTGCATCATGGGTCAACAAGGGGCTGGACTGGGGATCAGTTGACGAAGTGTAGACTTTACAGAGCCGCATCTGAACCCTCCTCGAGAGAGACATCGATCTTGTCAACGAGATCCAAGTGATGTTAGTTCGCCGAATCCTGCCATGCCAGCGGAGGTCTCGCCGCATGTGGGAGCTTAATCCAGAAGGACCACAAACCCCCCAACACTTCTTCGGCACCACACACGCTGGCCTTTACTACAACCGTCCAGATACCCCGATAAGCACTTGGCTCCCAAACACTTTTTAATTATGCATACCGTAATATGGTACTGAGCAAGCTATCTTCTTCCAAGGCAGGATAAAGAAGGCGAAACTAATTATGTCTTCGACCCCTGTGTCTGAGGGCCCAGCGGATCCTGTTCTAACAAGGATGCTGGCCCTGGCACCATACTAGATGCCTGTGAAGGAGGGCGAGGCGGAGAGTGAGAGGACCAAAGATGACCCCTATTCCGAGGGTACATCGGACTTTGTGTCCGGAGGAATCAAAATCCCCTCATCCAAAGACAAAAGTGAAGGGGGGCCACTATCTCCTTCCCTCCTAGGAAGAAAAGGGCCGCCTCCGAAGATTGGGAGAAGCAGGTGTCGGCGTTCTGGGAACGGGGGTCCCCAGACTTGCCTGCCCGCGGCCCACGGCAAGGCTTTGCTAGCAGGCCTGTATGGCCCATCTTCATCAACAAGGCATTCAAGACCCTCGTGAGGGCCAAGCCCCGCTAGGTGGACGATGCAATACCTCCTCAGGAGCGGCCTCGCCAGGCAGGCTCGCGAGGGGCAGAGAGTTCAAGGCCAGGCAAACCTCGCGAGGTTCTAGTGACGTGAGCCATGACGATCAAGACCAGGCGGGCGCCAGCGCGTGCAGCGTCCTTGTTTCCTCTTTGGTGCTAAGGGGTCAAGCGCAGGCGCGGAGTACCGAGGCACCAAGCAAATGTTTCCATATCGGTGCAACGAGACCAAGACCAGCAGGACGGCAAGGCGGAGATCACCGTGGGGCCCTAGGCGGCGTCACCACTAGAGCCTTTTGCAGGCGAAGACCACTTTTGTCAGGATAAGATGTACTAGCTGTCCCCTTTCAAATTGGCCATTGTTGGCTCCCTTCCCGCTCAATATTCTGGAAGAGGGCTAGGGCCTCTATAAATAGGACTAGCCAACACCATAGCTAGAGGGGGGAGTTAATCAGATCCTCACACACACAAGTTCACCAAGCACAAGAACACCTCAACCTCAGGAAGCTGTTCTTCCCCTTGTACTGTTCATCATCAGCCCCAGAGGCAATCCACCACCACCACACTGGAGTAGGGTATTACACCACAACAGTGGCCCGAACCAGTATAAATCTTGTGTCCTTTGTGTTGCGAGTTCGTCGAGCTAGTTCGTAAGATCTTAGCTGAGCTAGGATGTGGATCAGTAGGGGGGACATCTTCACGTGCACCCCAGTGTTTGAACCTTAAGGGTTTTGCTGGAACCCGTGATCCGACATTTGGCGCGCCAGGTAGGGGTGCGCCAAAGCTTCCCTCCCATCGCTCCGCATCGCCTCGCTTCATCGTCTCCATGGCGGACGCACGCCGCGCCCGCGCCGAGCGTCGGGCTGCCCTCGCCACCCGCGTTGCTCAGACGGCCCCTGTCAGCGGGCCACCCTGTCGCTCTCCGTCACCTGCCGCCAACGCCGCCACCGGCCCAGCAGGGAACAAGTAGCAAGCATCCTCGCTGCACTCCTCGGTCTGACAGGATGGCCGCACAACCACTCCATTGCTGACTCCCGCTTGTTCGTCGTCTCACGCTCGTTGCGTCCCCGCGGACGCACGGGCCGCGCTCCTCATGGCGCACGAGCTCCTGTGCTACCGCCTTGTCGACGACCTCTATGAGGACTGGCTTGACCGCATCGCCGAGATTGTCCGTGCCGCAGGGGGCTCCCCTGCGCCGTCCCACTCCCTGCCTTGCCCTCCGCCAGCCACGGGCGACACAGCTGACGAAGCACCTCTGCCACCTCTGCACCAAGACGGCGCCCTAGCCCCAAGGCGCGTGGCTCGACGGCACGACCCACTGCGTCCGGTGCCCGCGCGTGAAGAAAGAAGTTGTCAATAAGTCCCTCGACCGCAAGCGAACGCTCTGCCACTCCTCGCACCACCACGTCAGGATCGTTTGCTGCGGCAAGGCCCTGGGCCGCTTGCCGTAGCAGCGCGCGGGCGCCAAGACCAAGTTCCACCTCCAAGGCGGACCCCGGTGACCACGGCCGGCTGCCGCGCCTTCACCCCCGAGCTGCATCGCGTCGCCTGGCTGAGCAAGTTCAAGCCAGATATGCCTCCTCGCTACGACGGCACCCCCGACCTCGTGGAGTTCCTGCAGCTCTACGAGCTAAGCATCGAGGCGGCCAGCAGCGACGAGAAAGTTATGGAGAACTAGTTTCCCATGGCTCTCAAGGATGGTGCATGCTCCTGGCTCCTGAACCTGCCTCCAGGCTCAATTTCCTCCTGGGACGAGATGCGCAACCGCTTCATCGCCAACTTCCAGGGCAGTCGCGACCACTCCCGGTCGCGGGTGACCTGCGCCGCATCAAGAAACAACCAGGAGAGACCCTGCAGAAGTACATCCAGTGCTTCAACAGCGCGTGAATCAAGATCCCCAAGGTGACCGACGAGGCCATCATCTCAGCATTCTCCGACGGTGTCCGCGATGTCAAGATGAAGGAAGAGCTCGTCATCCATGAGGAGCTATGCACGACCTTGGAGCTATTCAACATCGCGACCAAGTGTGCAAGAGCTGAGGAGGGGCGCCTCTCCCTCCTCGAGCTCCTTGCCGCGGACCCAGAGGAGAAGAAAGCCAAGGCCAAGGATGTGAAACGCAAGGGAGCAGCCATGCTTGCGGCAGAACCAGACACCAAGCACGGCAGAGACCAGCCCGAGTCATCCAAGAGCAGCCGGCCATTTTGTGCCTTCCATAACTTGCATACCAATAACACCAGTGTCTGTCAAGAGCTTAGAGCCATTCGAGAAGGACGCTTCGGTCGACGCCCCGAGCGTAGCGACCGAGGCTACGACCGAGGAGGAGGACGTGGTGGCAGACGCTGGGACGACCGAGCCTGCGCCAAGAGTGGCACGACCGGCCTCGTGAGGACCGTTGGCAGGATCAGCCTCGCGAGGGCGCCTGGAGGGACCAGCCTCATGAGGATCGTCCTTAAGGCAATGCTGGCCTTCCTCCACTACCGCCACCACCTAGAAGGAATGACGACCACCATCAAGATGAGGGGGCTGGGGGCTTCCAGGAGCCGCGCGCTATCGCCTGCATCTTGGGCGGAGCTCAAGCCCCAGCCTTGCAGCATATCTTCAAACAGTTTGCTCATGAAGTGAATGCAGTTCTCCCCAAGGTCGAGGCCACACGCCCGCTTAGGTGGTCTAGGTGCCCCATCACGTTTAGTTTGGCAGATCAGCTCAAGTGCGCAGCTACTGCAGGCGTCCTCCCAATGCTTTGTTCACCAGTCATCAGCAACGTGCAAGTTACCAAGACCGTCATCGATGGTGGCGTAGGGCTCAATGTCCTGTCCGTCAACACGTTCGACAACCTCCAAGTGCCATATGACCAGCTCCAGCCTACCAAGCCTTTTTCAGGAGTGACCGATGACTCTACTACCCCGACCGGGCAGGTCCGCCTCCCCGTTACCTTCGGAGAACGCAACAACTACCGCACCGAACTCATGGACTTCGACGTCGCCTACATCCACCTGCCATACAACGCCATCCTCGGGTATCCAACCCTAGCAAAGTTCATGGTGGTGACCCATCATGGCTACAATGTCCTCAAGATGCCGGGAAGCGACGGAATCATCACAGTCCCGTGCGAGGAAAAAGAAGCGGTGTGCCCCCTCGAGCGTGCCTTCCAAGCTAGCAATCAACGACCCCGACAGCCAGGGCGAGCGCCCTCTTGAGGCCACCCCCAAGAAGAGGAAGTAGTTGCACCGCTCAGGGCCTCAGGTAAGAGGCGCCTCGTCAGGATAGGCGCCCGCGCCTAGGGCGCCTCCCTTCATCGGATAGGAAGGCACGCCCAGCGCCCCTCTCGGGCAGGGCTTGGGGGCTCTCCTCTGGGGGCCCTCAGACTTTGCCAGCATCACAAGGGAGGCGCTTGGGCACCACTTGGAGGCATGCTTCGTGGCATGTTTCCCTCAGGAGAACACAGGGTAAGGAGTGCTCACCGTTCAAGAGTTCATTACCAAGACCACTCAGGAACTGCAAGACGCAATGGCCATGCGTGGTGGCCGCCGCTCACTAGGCACAGCTCCCCATCCAGGCGAGGATGCCGGGCTGCGCGTCTGCTTCGACGTCCAAGGGCTCAACCGGGCCTCCTCTTAGGAGATTTTCTGGCCTTCGCTTGTGGGATGCTGCGAGGGCCCACCTCACAGATACGTTCGCATGCCTTTTGGCCTGCTGAGCATGGCGACTGCCTATCAACACAACCTACAGAGCATCCTGGCGGCTCAGGAGGCCAGGCACCACGCTATGCTGACGGAGATGAAGACGGTCCTCAAGGAACCCCCTGGACCCCTAGAGCCTCCCGAGGCTCAGGGCCCCGGTGGCTCATGAGGAGTAGCCCCTTCGCCGCATACCTTCAGCTGCCCCAACTCTCCTTCACCAACAGAACCAGGTGAGATTTTCCAAGTTCATTCAGCTGGGAGCGCCCCCAGGGCTGCATCATTCCCAGGCCGCGTGGGTCCGTCCCTATGGCATGTATCCCTTTTTATGTCTTTAGCTTACCTTGTTGGGGGCGCCCCTCGGGCTGCATCATCCCCAAGCCGCTCGGGCCGGACCCAGTGGCATGCATCTTCCCTGCATTTACTTAAGCCAGTATGCTTTCCGTGCTTAATCTATCTATGACTATCACCTGCTTGATCGCCACCCACCATGGGAGCCGCGTGCTGACCGTCTTTCTTCAGGACCCTTCGTATTGTCTAACCATCTCGTAGGACCAAGACAGCGAACAAGAACCAAGACGAGGCGCAACCCGCCTTGAGGTAGGGCCTCGTGAGTCCCGCGCTGGATCACGAGTGCCCAGGCACACCTCGTCTAGCCCGGCCGTGCAAGCCACGTGTCAAGGAGGGGCTGTACATGCCCCATGGTCTCTCCGCAGTAGGGAGTCCCCTCTCACACGCCAGAAGCAAACCAAAAATCACCACGGTGACCGGTGCCCTTCCTCGCGCTAACTTGCAGGGACCTCCTGAGGGCCACAGCAGGTGGTACTGCGGACTCTCCCTCTTCTCTCATGCGATTCGCTTGCGCGTTAAAAGGGGGGCTCATGAGCATCACGCCTCAGGAGCTCTTACTGGCTCTCCAGCCCTCACCCCCTGGCCTTGACCACCGCATGCAACCTAGCATACCAGCGGTGGCTAAGCTCGCTCGAGGGCCGGTACCTGAGGACGCAGAGCACCAAGAAGAACATGGAGGGGAGGGGGAGACCCGCACGGTCCTGACCTAGCTACACTACAGTAACCGACGTGCGAGTTTGGCACGACTCGAGGAGCCGACCCCGAACAACCAAGATAAGTTCTCGCTCTGGATCCACCAATTGCTACGGCACGAGACCCTCGCTCATTCCCTTTGCTGCCCTGCTGCGGCAACATTTTCTTCCTTTCCCATCCTAAGACAACTGCTTGCGCGCTAAAGGGGGCCTATTGAGCATCGCGCCTCAGGAGCTCTTACTGGACCTCGGGCCGCTCACCTCCTGCCCTTGAGCATGGTAGGCGACCTGGCATACCAGCGACGGCTACAGCCTGCCTGGGGACCGGGACCTGTCAGCGTAGAGCACCAAGCTGCCGCAGGATTGGAAAGGGGAGGCCGAGCCTCGGCAGGATATGCGCACGCAAATCTTCATAATGAGGGCTATATTGACAAAAGGCATTACAGACACTTTACACGACCCCATGGTGTTCATTTCTTGATTCTTCACAGGGAACAAAAGGGAAGGAATTCCTAGGGGTTCTATCTACACGCACCAGACGTCGCCGACGCCATCATCAACAGTGGCCCACGTGAGGCCGACACCAACCCCATCCAGATCAGCGGCGACGGTGGCTGGACGGCGCAACCCTGCTCTGGGCTCGACGGGAGCTCGGGGGCACGTAGCTGTCATTGCTCGTCTCCGGAGACTCCGCAAGCTCAGGAGAGTCGCTGGACCACCAAGAGTCGCCACTGTCACTGGAGGAGCTGCAGGCGAGACCTGTGGCGGGCCCAGCGCCTGCTGCAGCATCGTCCTGGCGACCTCCTTGAGGGCAACACTCCAGGTGGCGGCCTTCCTTGTCGAAGACCTTGAAGAACAGCACGGAGGAATCACTAGAGATTCTAATAAGTCATCGAGTGGTTGACCAGCACTCGCCGCATCATGATAGTCAGTTTTCGGCTTTCTCTACTGAGGTGTTGAGCCAGGTGAACCGGAAGCACAATCGCAGTAGTTCTCCCTTTACTACCCGAGCCGATAGAGCGGAATGTAGGATAGCAAGCACAGGAGCCGGGCAACCCAACTATTGACCCAAGACATGATTCAGAGCTGATGCATATAAGGCCAAACTCGCGACGCTGAAGTACGCTATAAAAGTTGTTCGGACTTCGTTGGCAACTCATTTGTTCCCGTACCAAGCCCCTAGCAAGTTAAGCCCAGGGTATATCTATGAAGCAATCATAGGGGCGTATTCATTTGCGGAAAGACGTGGATGATTAATTCGGGTAATGTGAACAAGGACCTGAGCGATATGCCAAAGATTACTTGATATATATAAAGGCCACACCCCCGGATATTTGATATGCCCTGGGTTGAAGGCAGAGGAAGAAGGCATGTTACAGGCTCGAAAAAGAGTGCGGTCTACAAAAAGTTATTTTGGACCTCCTGTCGCACGTTTGCGCCGCCTGTCCTCGGTGAGGGGAATCCTTGAAGGAAGTAGCCTCGTAGGTGAGTGTACGGATCCGAACTCCGATGTAGTCGGTCTTAGATGTTTCTCCTTTGCGCCACCTATTTTTAAGAGATAATGAAGAAAGAAAAAGGAAAGTAGATAAAAATGTTACCGGAGTGCTTGGAGGCTTGTCCGTATTATGCTTCCGCCAATGCCCATGGTATCTTAAGTGCGTAGTTATGTGTACACGGTATAGTTTTAACGGGTATATGAGATGGGAAACGGAAGTCGAACTACTATTCCTGCTCCGAATTTGGTCGATCTTCGGGGGGAAATTGCTCCTGACCCCCGGCATTTGGCTGGTGAACCACTTCGTCGTCCCTATTGCCTGGCGGCCCCCTTCCCTTGTGTTCGGCGTTGAGCTTGCCGGCCTGCTTGAGGACCCAACAACTTCTGTTGGTATGATTAGCTGGTTTATTGGGGTGGCCGTGAATCTCGCAGGGTTGGTCTAGTGTCCTGTCTAGGTTGGATGGTCCTTCTCCGTTCGCCTTGAATGGCCTTTTCCGTTGACCGGGCTTGGGATTGCTGAATCCGGCGTTGACCGATGTGTCGCGTGATCTTTCATTATCATTGCGACTGTTGTGTTTGCTTTGTCGTGGCTTGCCATTGCAGTCTCGGATTTCGGAAGTGCCCGAGTCACTGGCGCTATTGCTTCTGCGAGCGAGCCAGCTATCTTCTCCCATGCAAAAGTGGGTCATTAGAGCGGTAAGGGCTGTCATGGATCTAGGTCCTTCTTGACCGAGGTAGCGTGCAAGCCATTCATCTTGGACGCTGTGTTTAAAGGCCGCAAGGGCTTCCGCATCCGGACAGTCGACGATTTGGTTCTTTTTAACTAAGAACCTAGTCCAGAGCTTCCTGGCTGACTCTCTGGGCTGCTGGACAATGTGACTTAAGTCATCGGCGTCCGGTGGCCGGACATATGTTCCTTGGAAGTTGTCGCGAAAGGCGTACTCCAAATCTTCCCAGCTGCCAATAGAATTTTCCGGTAGACTGTTTAACCAGTATCGAGCTGGTCCTTTGAGTTTTAGTGGTAGGTATTTGATGGCATGAAGGTCGTCTCTGCGGGCCATGTGGATATGGAGGAGGAAGTCCTCGATCCATACTGTAGGATCGAGAAGAGGTGTCTAGAGGGGGCTGAATAGACTCTTAGCAAGAAAAGTTGCAGCTTTTAATTTCTTTAAGTTGAAGTGGAGTTTTGGCACAAGTTTGAGCATTCACAATACATATCAAGCAAGCATGACAAGAGTATATGAGCAGCGGAAAGTGAATCATGCAAGTTGCAAGAATGTAATGGGATGGGATTGGAGTGTGCAAACGCAATTGAAGACACGGAGATTTTTGGCGTGGTTCCGATAGGTGGTGCTATCGTACATCCATGTTGATGGAGACTTCAACCCACGAAGGGTAACGGTTGCGCGAGTCCATGGAGGGCTCCACCCATGAAGGGTCCATGAAGAAGCAATCTTGTCTATCCCTCATGGCCATCGCCCACGAAGGACTTGCCTCACTAGGGTAGATCTTCACGAAGTAGGCGATCTCCTCGCCCATACAAAATCCTTGGTTCAACTCCACAATCTTGACGGAGGCTCTGTCGGCGTCCTGGGAACGGGGGTCCCCAGACTTGCCTACCTGCGGCCTGCGGCGTGGCTCAAAGGGGGCCCAGCACGGTCCATCTTCATCAACACAGACCCAAGACCCTCGCGAGGGGCCAAGCCTCGCGGGGCGGACGACACGGAGCTTCCTCAGGCACGGCCTCATTAGGCTGGCTCACGAGGAGGCGGAGATATCAAGGCGGGGTACCTCACGAGGTGCCCATGACGCAAGCCATGACGACCAAGGGCGCCAGGTGGGCGCCAGCCCGCGCAGTGTCCTCCTTTCCTCTTTGGTGCAAAGGGAGCAAGCGCAGGCGAGAGCATCAAGCAAAGGCACCCGTTTCGATGCAACGAGACCAAGACCAGTCCAACGGCAGGGAAGAAGTCATTGTGGAGCCCAAGCCAGCGTCACCACCAGAGCCTTTGGTAGGCGAGGACCAACTTTAGTCAGGATAAGTGTACCAGATGTTCCCCTCCAAAATGGCCAATTGTTGGCGCCCTTCCCGCTCAATATTTGGGAAGAGGCCCAGGGCCTTTGCCTATAAATAGGACTAGCCATCCACAGAAGAGGGGGATCGAGATCGGATCGCAATAGAGAAGAGAGAGAGAGAGAGAAGGGTGACTGAATTCCTCCCAGCAGTTCATCCCCCCAGCCAAGAACAGACCCTCGCAGGGCTGTTCTTCCTTGTATTGGTCATCATCATCAGCCCAAGATGCAATCCACCACACCACACACTGGAGTAGGGTATTACACCACAATGGTGGCCCGAACCAGTATAAACCCTGTGTCTCTTGTGCTGTTCTTTCCATAGCTTAGATCTTAGTGAGGCGGAGGGGTGCAGGTAGGTAGAAGGTGAAATCTCCACGTGCACCCCAGTGTTCGAACCTCAAGGGTCTGCCGGAACCCGAAATCTGACATTTGGCGCGCCAGGTAGGGGTGCGCCGGAATCCACCTTCTACCGCTTCATGTCCCGTCGCGTCGTCATCACCCTGTCCGGCGACCAGGCGGGCAACCCAGATCCATGGGCGGCGTGGCCCGCCCGCGCAGAGCCGCTCGCCTCGGGCGACCCCGTGCCCCAGGCAGCTCGTGGTCCGCAGGGCGCTGCGGGCCGCGGGCGACGCGAACAGGCTTCGACAACCCTCACGCCGCAGCAGGCGCGGTCGGCAGCAAGGGCCTTCAATCACGTTGCGACCATGGCACCGTACACCCGCCGGGAGCAAGCGAACTCGAGGGCCGCGCTCACGGTGGCCCGAGAGCTGCTGCAGTGCAGGATGCTGGAGGGCGGCCGCGACGTGCTGCTGGAGCGGGTGGCAGAGCTCCTGGGCTTCGGCGCCTCGGGGGCTCATCCCTTCTACACCCAGCTCCCATCTCAAGCCCAGGGCGGCCCGCGCGGGGGCTCCGCGCACGCCCGCAGGCTCCAAGGCTACTCCAACGCCAGCGAAGCCATCAACACTGGACTGGCGGCGGCGCTGCCCCCGCTCCCGGTCCGCAAATAAGAAGGACTCGACGCGACCCACGGCCCGAGTGGACAGCTGCGCTACCACCCCACGGTGGGCGCGTCAAGCAGAGCTGCGTGGTGCGCGGAGCACTACGGCATGGCCTTCGGGATAACGGCGCCAGAAGAATACGTGCCCCTCATGTTGGACCAAGGACACCCTCACGAGGGCGAACAAGGCTCGCTCCTCAGCCCAAGCTGGGGGGACGAGGCGCCAGAAGCTGAGCCCTTCCAGGAGCCCCGGGACAGTCCCACTGGCCACGCTGGAGGCAACGACTATTGGGTACCACTAATTCCTCAGGAGCAGGCATATGCTAATCATGGATCACAGGAGGTGCAGGTCGCCACAGCGAGCAGCTGCCCCGCTCCCACGGTCTCCTACCCCTCGGGAGGAGGGCGCAGGGGGCTGCAGGAGAGGGGCCGAAATCCGACATCACCACCGCGGCGTTCGGAGCAAGGTGTTCTCAGGAGGTAGGCCCTCTGCTGGGGAGGTGCCTCAGGGCCTGCCCCTGGCAGAGGACCCGTGGTCGTCGGGGGAACCGCTGGCGACCGCTCTACCCCATCGGCGGCATCCTGGTTTCTGGTCGTCGTAGATGGCACTGGAGTGTGGCGCAAGGCGGGCCCCTCGTCTGGCGATATGAAGCAAGGCCGGTACCTGTGAAGAAGGCCCAGTGCCTGTGAAGCTCGCCGACCCATGACACTCTCACGTAATAATGAGTGGGGCTGTACACGCCCCGGAGTCTCAGGGGTGCCGGCCTCAGGCCCTGGGGCTCCCTCCCACGCCCAGTGGCAGCACTTAGCTCTGCGCTGGTGAGAAGACGTCCAAGACTAGATTAGGTGCCGGACGCGGCCTTTTGTCTGCTTTCGTTGCTTTTCCCTTTGGTTGTCGCTTTCCCCCGCTGGATTTAAGTTGGATTCGAATTTGAGATTTGCGTGTGTTCGGGGAAGGGGTGCTTAGTCTCGTTCGAGCAATTTCTCGCGTTTTGGTTACCACTTCGCCTCAGCTGCCTCCCCTCGTGAGCCCCTCGCGAGCCGGGTCAGGCCTAGCTTGCGCGCAGCCCAGACTGCCGCCGCCGCGTCCTCTCAGGAGGTTTTTTTACTGCAGATCCTACAGATTCGGTCAGGGAACACTCGGGACACCACATGTAACGTCCTCGATGCGGCTATATCTCCCACGTGTCGAAGCGCGACGAGGCATAACCGCATTGAAAGCAATGTCACAAGTGAGGTAATCTTCACACAACCCATGTAATACATAAGGGAAAGAGATAAATAGTTGGCTTACAATCGCCACTTCACACAAATACATGAATAAAGCATTACAACATCCAAATACAATCAAGGTCCGAATACGAAACCAAAATAAAAGAAGACAACCCCAAATGCGACAAGGTCCCCGATCGACCCCAACTGGGCTCCACTACAGATCAACTAGAAATGAAACAACACGAAGGACAAGATCTTCATTGAGCTCCTCCTTGAGCTTGGTTGCGTCGTCTGCACGGACTCATCGGCGCCTGCAAGCTGGTTTTGGAAGTATCTGTGAGCCACGGGGACTCAGCAATCTCGCACCCTCGCGATCAAGACTATTTAAGCTTATGGGTAGGGTAAAAGGTATGAGGTGGAGCTGCAGCAAGCGACTAGCATATATGGTGGCTAACATACGCAAATGAGTGCGAGAAGAGAAGGCAAAGCACGATCGAGAAAACTATGATCACGAAGTGATCCTAGAACAACCTACGTCAAGCATAACTCCAACACCGTGTTCACTTCCCGGACTCCGCCGGAAAGAGACCATCACAGTTAAACACGCGGTTGATGTATTTTAGTTAAGGTCAACTTCAGGTTTTGTACAACCGGACGTTAACAAATTTAGATCTGCCCATAACCATGGGCATGGCTTTCGAAAGTTCAAATCCCTGCAGGGGTGTCCCAACTTAGCCCATCACAAGCTCTCACGGTCAACGAAGGATATTCCTTCTAGCGGGAAGACCCGATCAGACTCAGAATCCCGGTTACAAGACATTTCGACAATGGTAAAAGAAGACCAGCAAAGCCGCCCGATGCGCCGACATCCTGATGGGAGCTGCACATATCTCGTTCTCAGGGCAACACCAGATGAGACATCCTACGAGTAAAACCAGCCAATCAACGGTTTGCTAGGACAAGGTGGGTTAGAGGCTTGGTTCAACTATATGGGAGGCATGATAAGCAAGTGGTAGGTATAGCATCATAGGCATAGCAAAAGAGCGAGCAACTAGCAAGCAAAGATAGAAGTGATTTCAAGGGTATGGTCATCTTGCCTGAAATCCCGCAAGGAAGAAGAACAAGTCCATGAGGAAGACAAACGGACGAAGTCGAACGGATCCTTACGAAAGCGACGTTACCGGAACCAACCCTAAGAAGCAAACACCGGAAAGAAGCACACAACATAGTAAACAACCAACACATGAACATGGTATGATATGCGGGATGCGATATGCGATGCATATGCATGATTTGCAAGGGAATGAACGAACCTGGCCTCAACATGGAAATACAAGTGTGCCACTGGAAAGGTGAGATGAAATCTCTTGAAAACGATATAAAGAACGCTGTAATCGGAGTTACGGTTGGAAATGGCGAGCAAAACAAATATGGCACCGGTCTGCGATAAACAACAAGTAGCCATCTAAATGCAACACGATGAACATGCTACAACACTCAAACATGACAACAAAATACATGGCAGAGATCCACTCATGATGCTTAACAAAATATGAACACTGAGCTATGGCCAATTCATCCATTAACAGGTTCAAACAAGCATGTCAAAAGCGCAAATGGTAAACATATCTCAGACTTAGTGAAATTAACATTTGTCTGGAATTTCAGATCAGGTAGCACACTTTGGAGCATGAAAACTATATGCTACAGGACCTGAACATGGCAAGGCAAAGCATGGCATGGAGCTACTCAAAGAGCTTAGCAAAAGTCCCTTAGTGACCTTGATCCAAAAGGGATCAGAAAATACAATTGCAAGCATGTGAACATGGCAAAAACATAAACAGATTACAGACTTAGAGAAAAACTGGAGCATGCAAAAACAGATATCAAGTAGGCATGTTTACGAGCTCGATGCACTCACCACAGAGCAAGGCATGACAATCTAAGCATACACCCATCAATAATACACATTATACAAGCTATACATGGCAAGAACAATAACATAGCATGCACGGATCAACTACAACATCCTCGGCAAAATCGCTAACAAGTAGACAATCTGCCCAGATTCACGAAATAGCAAAAGTATAGCTCGATTGACTCAAGCTAGGGTGCACCATAATTGCAAACGAAGGCATGGATGGATAGATCACTACAAGATTAACAAATCATCCTTACTGATCATCCTCATAAGAGGCACGGATCACTAGGAAACAACATGAACATATGGCATATTGAGATAAACAGATCAAGGACTTAGTGGAAATGCTAAGTCCCTGAAATCAGCATTAACGAATGCAGCACTTTGCAAGCTTGTGCTAGTCACCACACACATCAAAAAAATACATGGATGGCACCCCTGGAAAGATGGCATGGCATATAACAAAACACATGTAGAGCTCAGGGGCATATCATGCACACAATAATCATGGCAAAAATGACAAATAGCTAATTGGAGCAGCAGATCTGGCAACTATCTCAAATAGCACTCTTCCAACAGCATTTCGGGCGTCAAGATGAGCTCAAATGAAAATGATGCAATGAGATGAAATGATGTACTCTCTGAGTCGAACATTTTGATATGCTATACGCCCAAACGGATCTATGGATGATGAGTTACGACATGATGAACAAGGGCATATGAAACATGGAAATCTCGGGGACTTAGTAGAAATTATACCCTCGAGGTAAAAGTCAATGGCACGGGACCCGTGGTTCGCAGGCGCGGTTCTCGCCGGAGATGGCGGGGAGAGGGGTGGATCTCGCCGGAGATGGCGGATCCGGGCCGGATCTCGCCGGATCCGGCCGGATCCCGGCGCGGGGCGGCGTAGGGAGGTCGGCGGCGGCCGTGGCGCGCTGGAGAGGCGACGAGCGAGCGGGGTTGTGCCGGCGGGGTCAAGCGACAAGGTCACCGGCGTCGGGGTGCGGTGGCGGTGGCTCGCCGGCGCGGCCACCCGGCGACAGCGAGCGGGGCACAGCAGCTCGGGAGGAGCCAGGCGCT
>NC_041386.1:160613646-160678884 GCF_002162155.2 Triticum dicoccoides | reverse complement strand
CCAGGCGCTGGGCGGGCGCGCGAGTGCGCCGGCGGCGGCTCCGGGCCCAGGTGGGCCTGCCTCGGTCCCCGTGGGCCGCGGCGGCGCGGGAGGAAAGAGAGTGGAGCGGCGCGCTGAGGTGGCGGGCGCTGGTTGGTTCGGGCGGCGGAGGAGGCGACATGGCGGCTCCGGATTGGTCCGGGTGAGGTGGCGGCAGTGGCAGACATTGTCCGGCGCGGTGGGGGTTTTCGTCCGGCGGCGCGAAGGGAAGAAGCTAGGGTTTCATCTGCGCGGAAATTCGGAGGGAGGCACATATTTATAGGTAGAGGGAGCTAGGAGAGTCCAAATGAGGTGCGGTTTTCGGCCATGCGATCGTGATCGAACGACCGAGATGATGGAGGAGGTTTAGGTGGGTTTTGGGCCAAAATGGAGGGGTGTTGGGCTGCAACACACACGAGGCCTTTTTGGTCCCTCGGTTAACCATTGGAGCATCAAACGAAGTCCAAATGGAACGAAACTTGACAGGCGGTCTACCGGTAGTAAACCAAGGCCGCTTGGCAAATCTCGGTCCAATCCAGATATGTTTAATCCCCACATACGAAAGAAAGGTAGAAATGACCACCGGAGGAGAACGGAGCGTCGGAATGCAAAACGAACAACGGGGAAAATGCTCGGATGCATGAGACGAACACGTATGCAAATGAAATGCACATGATGACATGATATGCAATGCATGACACGCAAGCAATGACAACGCAACAACATCGAATAACTGGAGGACACCTGGCACATCAGTCTCGGGGCGTTACAACACTCCACCACTACGAGAGGATCTCGTCCCGAGATCTAGAATGGCACCGGAGGGAAAACAAAAAAGAAAGAGAAGAAGTAAACGAAGTTGCTTGTTACGACAAACGAGTGAAACCAAAGAACCTTGCGAGGTTAAGGAATTTGAAAGAATAATACAACGGAGGAGAACAAAGTTGAAAGCACTCCGGTAGAGAAGAGTCACTAGGAAGAACAAATTCCGACAGCACTCCGGTAGAAAAGAGATGCAAGGCTTGATAAGGCGAAAAGAACTTGAGCAAAAGGGCACAACACTCCGGTTAAATGGACAATCATGAAAAGAACATAATCTTTGATGAAACGAGATGATGGTTGAAGAAAGCAACATCACACTGCCTCCGGAACAAAAGAATAGAAGATAGATAATTGAAATGGGAGAAATGATGAGAAAATGCCAACTTCTGCCAAAAGAGCTTGAGAAGGCATCCTTAGGAGAAGGGTCGAACGGAGTTGTTGGAAAACCAAAAACGAAAAGAACAAGGTTGTAGTGGGCTTATGGAGAACATCTCAAAACTATGAGGTGAAATTCTGCCCCTAACGGAAACGATATATTAGATTGATAACAACAAGGAGATGAGAAGCTTATTTCACCGGGAGGATAGATGAATAACTTGGGTCATTTCTAAACACCATAGATAGCAACAATCCTTAGGGAAGGGTTTAGGTGAAATATAACCCAAGATAGCTCCAATGACGAGATTGATGGATTTAAAATATCCCAATCTTGACAACATGTGAATCATGAAAACATGACCTCAAATTATCAAGAATGACATAATACCACCTCCAAAGATACGGTAGAAAGAAATTGCACTCCGGATAGCAAGATGAAGAATGCTTGAGCTCCTTAGAAAAGAATCTCGATGAAAACTTCGAGAAGGAATTAAATCCTTTATGAACCATCATGTAGAACCTCCATAAAGAACTCTGGTAAACAAAAGGATAACGAAAGAAAGAGAACTTGAAAACACAAGGTGAATCCTTGTAATGATTTAGATGGATCTCCGTGATAATTAGAGCTTGGAACTCCGGGAAAGAAGGATGAGCACTTGAAACAAAGAATTTACTCATCGTGAACAAACTCCAGAAGAAAAGATTAACATATGGATGAAACAAGAATAAGAATTACATTATGCTTATCCTTCACCAATTAAATTGATGACAACCAACGGATTTGGCATTTACTTATTATCGTGGAAAGGATTAAAGAGAGGTATAACTTGAGCTTGAGAAGGTCTTCAACGATCCACCGGTAGAATTTGGAAAACATGAATGGATTGATATGATAACCAAGGAAGAGAACTCTTGAACGAACCACCGTAAGAATTGAAAAAGAATGATTAAAACCATGAAGAAACACCGGGAAGAATTAGCAATTAAGAAAAGATGCTTGAGAGGATTTAGATACATGAGAACAAAGAGATCATGAGTCGATTAAAGATCACTTGAACGAAGCACCGGTAAAATTTGGAGAATGATAGCTGAAAGCTGAGAATGAATAAATCTTAGATGATGGGCTCCGGATGAACAAACTGAAAAGGCTCCTGAATTGCTCCGGATGGATAAAAAGAATTCTCACAATCCAAGAATTATGAGAGGATGGCCTCAAATTAGAACCACGAATCTATAAGAGAACGGGTAGATATGGAGGTAAAACTCTTCTTCGGTCTTCACATGACGACGAGAAACACCACTAAGAATCGTTTAGGCACTCCAGAAGGATCAAAAGCGAAGAGATTGAGCCAACGCTGAAAAGATTTTGACAGATCTTGGAGAAGACATTTGACTGATGATAAATCATTCTTACGTCAAACTTTAAAGAATTTGAGGCTAGCTCCGGGAAAATAAGAAGAGTCAGGTAAAATCCTGGGAAAAGACCTGTGGGTTAGGGCCCACTGAAAAGAAAATACTATTGAAATGATTTAAAAGAGAGGTTGCACCGGTTGAATTAAATGACTAGAATGAGATAACACTCTCGAAAGAGCTTGAAAGGATTATGAAAGCAGAGTGGAAACATGAATCTTCAAGATATCTTGAGCACTCCGGAACAATAGAATAGCGAGAGGTGAACGATTAAGAATTTCACCGGCATGAGAAAGCATTGAAATGAGGAAAAGGGTAAGATCAAGAAAGCTTGACTTGAATCCACCGGAGAAGAAAAGAATGAAGAATGACGAACTTGAAGCTCCATTAGAATCTTCATGAGAATCACCGGATAAGAACATTGAAAGAACAGAATGGAGAGACTTCCATCGATACCATGGATACTTGATTAAGGAATCTGAGTCCTTAAGAAGCAAGGGTGTGAGGGAGGGACAACAAAGACAACTTAGGATGGATGAACGAACACCGTTTAGAAAGCTGAGATTGAATCTTGCGTATGTTGAACATGAACGTATCCGCTTGACAAAAGACACACCGGTTGAAACGGATTGACATGACAGTCTCGATTATCATGAAGGTTTAGTATTCACATAGGAGTATAAGAACACCATTTGGGAAAGGGTATGGAATCAACACTTGACATTGAAGCAACTTGAACACCACAACTCAAAACAAAACAAAGGATTGGCTTGCGGAATAAGCCGGAACAAACATATGATAGAGATTTCGTCCGAAGTTTTCGTGGTGGGGCCTACACGGGCTCGATCGTACATCACCATCATGTACAAGGCAGTGCACATGACATACAAAGTGTCCCCGAGTCGGCATAGCCAAGGACTCTTTAAGACACAATGAGACCACTGTAAAACCAACCGTGAATAGGCGGACCACTAGACGTCGAACCCCAATTTCATATCATACATCTGTCGGAAAGATATCCTAAGAGCTACTTGAATTCCCACTTAGAAACTCCCAAAACTTTCCGGTTATACAATCAGGTGTTGGGGATACAGGGGAAGCATAATATCTCACCCAAAACTAACAAATCCTACATCCAGCTGTATGCATCCTTCAACACATAACCAAGAAACCTTCGGAAATCGTCTACCTCAACCTTCGAAAAGCATCCGTTATACAAGTTATGGCAATACTCCCGAACTCCCGCCCCAGTACTGGGTGGCGTCGAGGTTATCTCACCAACGAACTGCATAAAAGAGATTTTTGATGTCGGCGAAACTAAACTCAGGTATTCCAGAATTGCAACGATAAAATTGTGACGACAACACCTCGGAGCTCAACTCCCCGGGACACTGCCACAACCCCTAAATGACAGGAGGCACCAAAAACAATGTTCTCGTCACAAATCGATCGGAACGATTCCAAGATACCCGCGTGATCCTAAAAGTTTTTAGTGAAATTTGAGAAGAGAAGAGTCAAAACTCTACGTCAGGATGCCTTACCAGAGCGATGAAGGGACTGGGGAGTAAAAAGAATTCCTAGACTCTCCGATATATAATTCCTAAATGACTCAAAACATTTTTTAGACTCAACTCGTCCGCTAATTCGATCAAGCAATGGGGCTCCTAAGGTCGGGGAAGGCTCTGATACCAACTTGTAATGCCCTCGATGCGGCTATATCTCCCACGTGTCGAAGCACGACTTAGAGGCATAACCGCATTGAAAGCAATGTCGCAAGTGAGGTAATCTTCACACAATCCATGTAATACATAAGGGTAAGAGATACATAGTTGGCTTACAATCGCCACTTCACACAAATACATGAATAAAGCATTACAACATCCAAATACAATCAAGGTCCGAATACGGAACCAAAATAAAAGAAGACTACCCCAAATGCGACAAGGTCCCCGATCGACCCCAACTGGGCTCCACTACTGATCAACTAGAAATGAAACAACACGAAGGACAAGATCTTCATCGAGCTCCTCCTTGAGCTTGGTTGCGTCGTCTGCATGGACTCATCGGCGCCTGCAAGCTGGTTTTGGAAGTATCTGTGAGCCACGGGGACTCAGCAATCTCGCACCCTCGCGATCAAGACTATTTAAGCTTATGAGTAGGGTAAAAGGTATGAGGTGGAGCTGCAGCAAGCGACTAGCATATATGGTGGCTAACATACGCAAATGAGTGCGAGAAGAGAAGGCAAAGCACGATCGAGAAAACTATGATCAAGAAGTGATCCTAGAACAACCTATGTCAAGCATAACTCCAACACCGTGTTCACTTCCCGGACTCCGCCGGAAAGAGACCATCACGATTACACACGCGGTTGATGTATTTTAATTAAGGTCAACTTCAGGTTTTCTACAACCGGACGTTAACAAATTCCCATCTGCCCATAACCGCGGGCACGACTTTCGAAAGTTCAAATCCCTGCAGGGGTGTCCCAACTTAGCCCATCACAAGCTCTCACGGTCAATGAAGGATATTCCTTCTAGCGGGAAGACCCGATCAGACTCGGAATCCCGGTTACAAGACATTTCGACAATGGTAAAACATGACCAGCAAAGCCGCCCGATGCGCCGACATCCTGATAGGAGCTGCACATATCTCGTCCTCAGGGCAACTCCGGATGAGACATCCTACGAGTAAAACCAGCCCTCAAGTTTCCCCGAGGTGGCCCCGCAGTCTACTCAGTTCGGACCAACACTTAGACAAGCATTGGCCCGGGGGGGGGGGTTAAAATAAAGATGACCCTTGGGCTGGCCTAACCCAAGGGAAAAAGTGGCTAGGTGGCGAATGGTAAAGCCAAGGTTGGGCCTTGCTGGAGGAGTTTTATTCAAAGCGAACTGTCAAGGGGTTCCCATTATACCCAACCGCGTAAGGAACACAAAATCCGGGAACATAACACCGATATGACGGAAACTAGGGCGACAAGAGTGGAACAAAACACCAGGCATAGGCCGAGACTTCCACCCTTTACCAAGTATATAGATGCATAAATTAAATAAGATATATTGTGATATCCCAACAAGTAAACATGTTCCAACAAGGAACAACACCTCCATGTTCCAACAAGGAACAAACTTCAATCTTCACCTGCAACTAACAACGCTATAAGAGGGGCTGAGCAAAGCGGTAACATAGCCAATCAATGGTTTGCTAGGACAAGGTGGGTTAGAGGCTTGGTTCAACTATATGGGAGGCATGATAAGCAAGTGGTAGGTATCGCAGCATAGGCATAGCAAAAGAGCGAGCAACTAGCAAGCAAAGATAGAAGTGATTTCGAGGGTATGGTCATCTTGCCTGAAATCCCGCAAGGAAGAAGAACGAGTCCATGAGGAAGACAAACGGACGAAGTCGAACAGATCCTCACGAATGCGACTTTACCGGAACCAACCCAAAGAAGCAAACACCGGAAAAAAGCACACAACATAGTAAACAACCAACACATGAACATGGTATGATATGCGGGATGCGGTATGCGATGCATATGCATGATTTGCAAGGGAATGAATGAACCTGGCCTCAACATGGAAATCCAAGTGTGCCACTGGAAAGATGAGATGAAAACGCTTGAAAACGATATAAAGAACGCTGGAATCGGAGTTACAGTTTGGAAATGGCGAGCAAAACAAATATGGCACCTGCGATAAACAGCAAGTAGCCATCTAAATGCAACAAAATGAACATGCTACAGCACTCAAACATGACAACAAAATACACGGCATGGATCCACTCATGATGCTTAACAAAAGATGAACACTGAGCTACGGCCAATTCACCCATTAACAGGAAACAAGCATGTCAAAAGCGCAGATGGTAAACAGATCTCAGACTTAGTGAAATTAACACTTGTCTGGAATTTCAGATCAGGTAGCACACTTTGGAGCATGAAAACTATATGCTATAGGACCTGAACATGGAAAGGAAAAGTATGGCATGGAGCTACTCAAAGAGCTTAGCAAAAGTCCCTTAGAGACCTTGAGCCAAAAGGGATCAGAAAATACAATTGCAAGCATGTGAACATGGCAAAAACATAAACAGATTACAGACTTAGAGAAAAACTGGAGCATGCAAAAATAGATATCAAGTAGGCATGTTTACAAGCTCGATGCACTCACCACAGAGCAAGGCATGACAATCTAAGCATACACCCATCAAGAATACACATTATACAAGCTAGACATGGTAAGAACAATAACATAGCATGCACGGATCAACTACAACATCCTCGGCAAAATCGCTAACAAGTAGACAATCTGCCCAGATTCACGAAATAGCAAAAGTAGAGCTCGATTGACTCAAGCTAGGGTGCTCCATAATTGCAAAAAAGGCATGGATGGATAGAACACTACAAGATTAACAAATCATCCTTACTAATCATCCTCAAAAGAGGCACGGATCACTAGGAAACAACATGAACATATGGCATATTGAGATAAACAGATCAAGGACTTAGTGGAAATGCCAAGTCCCTGAAATCAGCATTAACGAATGCACCACTTTGCAAGCTTGTGCTAGTCACCACACACATCAAAAAAATACATGGATGGCACCCCTGGAAAGATGGCATGGCATATAACAAAACACATGTAGAGCTCAGGGGCATATCATGCACACAATAATCATGGCAAAAATGACAAATAGCGAATTGGAGCAGCAGATCTGGCAACTATCTCAAATAGCACTCTTCCAACAGCATTTCGGGCGTCAAGATGAGCTCAAATGAAAATGATGCAATGAGATGAAATGATGTACTCTCTGAGTCGAACATTTTGATATGCTATACGCCCAAAACGGATCTATGGATGATGAGTTACGACATAATGAACAAGGGCATATGAAACATGGAAATCTCGGGGACTTGGTAGAAATTATACCCTCGAGGTAAAAGTCAATGGCACGGGACCCGAGGTTCGCCGGCGCGGTTCTCGCCGGAGATGGCGGGGAGAGGGGTGGATCTCGCCGGAGATGGCGGATCCGGGCCGGATCTCGCCGGATCCGGCCTGATCCCGGCGCGGGGCGGCGTAGGGAGGTCGGCGGCGGCCGTGGCGTGCTGGAGAGGCGACGAGCAAGAGGGGTGGTGCCGGCGGGGTGAAGCGACAAGGTCGCCGGCGTCGGGGTGCGGTGGCGGTGGCTCGTCGGCGCGGCCACCCGGCGACAGCAAGCGGGGCACAGCGGCTCGGGCGGAGCCAGGCGCTGGGCGGGCGCGCGAGTGCGGCAGCGACGGCTCCGGGCCCGGGCGGGCCTGTCGCGGGCCCCGCGGGCCGCGGCGGCGCGGGAGGAGAGAGAGTGGAGCGGCGCGCTGAGGTGGCGGGCGCTGGTTGGTTCGGGCGGCGGAGGAGGCGACGTGGCGGCTCCGGATTGGTCCGGGTGAGGTGGCGGCAGTGGCGGACATTGTCCGACGCGGTGGGGGTTTTCGTCCGGCGGCGCGAGGGGAAGAAGCTAGGGTTTCATCTGCACGGAAATTTCGGAGGGAGGCACATATTTATAGGTAGAGGGAGCTAGGGGACTCCAAATGAGGTGCGGTTTTCGGCCACGCAATCATGATCGAACGACCGAGATGATGGAGGAGGTTTAGGTGGGTTTTGGGCCAAAATGGAGGGGTGTTGGGCTGTAACACACACGAGGCCTTTTCGGTCCCTCGGTTAACCGTTGGAGCATCAAACGAAGTCCAAATGGTACGAAACTTGACAGGCGGTCTACCGGTAGTAAACCAAGGCAGCTTGGCAAATCTCAGTCCAATCCAGAAATGTTTAATCCCCACACACGAAAGAGTGTTAGAAAGGACCACCGAAGGAGAACGGAGCGTCGGAATGCAACACGGACAACGGGGAAAATGCTCGGATGCATGAGACGAACACGTATGCAAATGAAATGCACATGATGACATGATATGAAATGCATGACACGCAAGCAATGACAACGCAACAACAACGAATAACTGGAGGACACCTGGCACATCGGTCTCAGGGAGTTACACCACAGCCTCCCACAGGCTACCGCAGGGCCCGCACGGGACAAAGGTAAACTAGCCGACCAGCGCGTCGCTTAAGCCAACCACTTGGCGCGGGCGCCTGGGCAATGTAACGTCTACTAGTACGAAGAACACAAGTTTTACATGAGGGGCTTCCCCTCCAAAATGCTCTCACAGCCATGAGGCCAAAACCTGAGTTCTATTCATGCAGGCTAAGGAAACTGGAACGATGCACGATCAGTCGAATAAATCCCCCAATGCGTCCTCAGGAGCACCACCCGAACCGTTGCTAGCGTCGCTGAACTCGCCATCGCTGTCTGCGTCGCCGCCAGCGGCGTCAGGGCCGTTCACCGCACCGCCCTTGTCGGCAGCCATGATCACGCCGTCGTTGTCTGAAGCGAAGGCCGTGACAAGATCATCCACATTGTCTTCCACCCAGTGCGCCAGGTCATCTCGGACGGCCTTGGGGACTGGGGCGATGGCGGCGTCGAAATCGAAGTGGGGATCCATGTTTTGGAGATGGCTGAAGACGCGAGAAAAGGCATGCCCAAGCAGGGCGCGGCTCCTCTCCTCCACCAACCTGTCGGCCCTGACCGACCGTGCCTCCAGCTGTGTCACCACGTCGGTGAAGAACTGAAGGTTGCCGGCGTAGTTGACTGCGTGCGGCTCACCAACAGCCGCCTCGCAGATGTTGCCCAAGGCTGTGTTGGCTCTCTCCCGGAGCGTGGTGAGCATGGGGCCGTGCTCATGCTCCAGGATCCGCTGCTGACGTATCTCGTCCACATTCTAGCGTGCGACGACCTCAGCCTCCTCCACCCGCTGGCGAAGAAGGAGCACCTCGGCCTGGGAGGTGGTTGACTCCCCTTGCGCTACCTCAAGGGCGGCCCAAAAAGCATCGGCCCACCGCGTCGCTTCCTCCAGCTTGGCCCTCAAGGCAGCAGTCCTACCTTCAGCCTCGGCCCGGATCAACTCCAGCCTCTCCTCGAACTCATGCTCGAGGTTCAAGCGCGCCATCGCCACCCGACGTCCGACCTCCTCCAGGACACAGGCTTCCCGTGCAGCGACATCATCCTCCGTCTGCGTCACCAAGCGCTCCCTCGTCTCCAGACGCTCGTACTCGCGGGTACGTTCGGCGGCTTCCAGCGTCAGCGCCTCCTCACGCTTCTGGAGCTCTGCTGGGTCGCCAGAGGCCGCCTTCATCGACGCGAGGGCTGCCTCGCGTAGCTCCACTTGCTCCTCCAGTGAGTGGCACCAGGCCAAGAGCTCCCGAGCCCGCTCCTCCGCCGCCTCTCGCCGCCGATCAGCTTCCCGGGCCTCCTCAGCGGCCCAAGATCAGGCCTCCCGAGAGGCCACCAGCGACGCCTTGGCCTTTGCGTCGTCAAGGTCGCGCTGACGGCACGCAAGGGCGATGGTGCCCTCCAGCTCGCGCCTCTCTGCAGCCAGGCGCAGGCCCTCGGCCTCAAGGCGCGCGTCTTCATCAGCAAGCTCCTCACCAAGCAGGCTCACCCGCGTCAGCCGCCCTTGAAAGGAATCCTTGGCGAAGAGCGCGACGCTCCTGGGCGTGCTCGAGCATGTCTTCCACACCATCATCTGCCCCGAGCAAGCGCCGGGGGCGTCGAATCAGCACTCCCCCTCTGGGCAGGGGGCTGGGGGCTGGCACTCTCGCGACGGCCGGGCACGCCACGCTAGAAGCCCGGCCTGGAGCCCGCCCATCCCCAGATGAAGAGCGCATGGAGTGCCTCAGCCAATCGTAGTCCACGACCAGGCGAGAAGCCCATGGCAGGCTGGCTATGCCACGAGAAGGCCCGCGAAGGAGGATCGCAAGGTGCGCAAGGCCACGATGCGCCTCGGGACGGTTCGCCTCTCTGAATGTCCTCACCGCAAGGGCTCTGCTGCTCGGAGCGCTTGAGGACGATGGAGGGGGAGAAGCCAAGGGAGACGGCGCCTCAGCCATCTCCGCGAGCTCGGCTGGAAGGGGCCTGCAGAGCAAGGATCAGTAAAAGCAACAGAAGGATCGGGAGCTGGGAAAGGAGAAGGCTTACTCATCAGTGGCGAAGTACTTCCTACGCTTCAGCAGGCGGCAAGGGTAATCGTCGCCCAGGGCCTCCCTTCTCTTCCGGAGGGCCTCAAAGTCCACGCGGAAGCGGCCCAAGAGTTGAGCGCAGGGATCAACCTGCGACGAAGACGGAGCGTCAATGCGATCCGTGTCAGGGGCGCCTGCCTGATGCGCGCTGTCAATCACCTCGCCAAGAGAAGTGGCTGGAGCCTCAGGGGCCTCAGTCGCAGGCGCTGAGGGCAGCTGCTTGCCACCCTCAGCCTCAGCGGCACGGACCCCAAGAGCTGCTCCCTCATGAGCATCGCCCGGCGTTGTCACCCTGTCGGGAGCCCCCTCGACCTCTGGCGCCTCATGCCTCCCTACTCTGCCACTTGAGGAAGAGTCGCCTTGGCCGACTGGAAGGGCAGTCACCATCACTGGGTTCTCGCGAGGCCCCCGGAGGCCGGCGGGGCACGACCCCCACTCATCAAAGATAGGCATCTGATTCACAAAATCGCCCTGTTCTGGCAGAGGTACAGCAAGGCCCCTCCCTGCTGGATGCTGCCAGGGTTGGGGTCCCCAGTCAGGATCAAGAGTGCTGGCCTCAGCACTTCAGGCGTCAGGTCCTCTTCCTGGAGCCTCATACGATCATCACGCCCGCTGAAGGCCCACATCCGGCGGGAGTGCCGTTGGAGAGGAGCAGCGCGGCATAGCAAGAACTCCTTCACCACCTTGGGCATTGTCACGACAAGCGACCTCAAGAACGCGAAGCGGTGCGAGACGAAGACGAGCCGGGGGCTCTCAAGCGTCTCCTGGCCCCAGCCCGAATTGGGGACAACAGGCAAAGTTGGCTCCGATAGCAGGGGGCTAGGCACCCCTACATCCACATACAGCCACCGCTCGCGGAACCCAGCCGCGGGTAGAGGGAGCCTGAAGTCAATCCCCGAGGCTGCTGTCTCAGGCGCGGCAACGAAGCTCATGCACGCCCAGCATTGGGTAGGGTCGACAAGGCACAGAGAGAAGAAGTGGCGCAGCAAGGCAACCGAAGGAAGGATGCCCATCATTGCCTCGCAAACAAAGGCGAAGACCGAAAGGAGGGTGATGGATTCAGGACCCAGATGCATCATGTGGATCTGATAGTGGGAAAGCACGGCATTGAAGAAATCAGAAAAGGGGGAACCAGACCCGCCCATAGGGCGTCGGCAAAATATGGGACCTCGGTGACTATCCTGTCGATGGAGAAGTGGGATGCGGGCCAGGCCGTCGTCCTCCTGCATTCGTTGAAGATAGTGGCTAGAGCCGAGCTGACCTTGCCCAAGCCCTCGGCGGGGGCTGCCAACAGCGATGAGCAAGGCAGAGGCATGTGTTTCTTCCCTCTTCCCTTATTCATCGGAGCCATGGCGATGGGAAGGGAGGGGGGAAGGTTCGAGATTGGGTTGAAGACAGAAGCTGGAGTTTGAGCGGAGGAAGGACAGAGGGCGCTCAAGCAACAAAAAGGGAAGCGGCTGTGTACGACTACGAGTCCGCCTAGCATGGCGCAGAATAAGGGGGGGCGTGTGGGAACAATGCCGCCCATGCCCAACCAACCGCCACGCGGCGCCCAAGGCCGCAGGCTGTTAGGGCCCATGATGCTTTGCCCTTGCCCTTTCGCCTCCCTGCACGGCCAAGTCCGGGCGCGCCTTGGGCCCGGGGGCTACTGTCGGCGTCCTGGGAACGGGGGTCCCCAAACTTGCCTGCCTGCGGCCTGCGGCGTGGCTCAAAGGGGGCCCAGCACGGCCCATCTTCATCAACACAGACCCAAGACCCTCGCGAGGGGCCAAGCCTCGCGGGGCGGACGACATGGAGCTTCCTCAGGCACGGCCTCATCAGGCTGGCTCGCGAGGAGGCGGAGATATTAAGGCAGGGTACCTCACGAGGTGTCCGTGACGCAAGCCATGACGACCAAGGGCGCCAGGGGGGCGCCAGCCCGCGCAGTGTCCTCCTTTCCTCCTTGGTGCAAAGGGAGCAAGTGCAGGCGAGAGAATCAAGCAAAGGCACCCGTTTTGGTGCAACGAGACCAAGACCAGTCCAACGGCAGGGAAGGAGTCATTATGGAGCCCAAGCCAGCGTCACCACCAGAGCCTTTGGCAGGAGAGGACCAACTTTAGTCAGGATAAGTGTACCAGATGTTCCCCTCCAAAATGGCCAATTGTTGGCGCCCTTCCCGCTCAATAATTGGGAAGAGGCCCAGGGCCTTTGCCTATAAATAGGACTAGCCACCCACAGAAGAGGGGGATGGAGATCAGATTGCAATCGAGAAGAGAGAGAGAGAGAGAAGGGTGACTGAATTCCTCCCAGCAGTTTGTCCCCCTAGCCAAGAACAGACCCTCGCGGGGCTGTTCTTCCTTGTATTGCTCATCATCATCAGCCCAAGAGGCAATCCACCACACCACACACTGGAGTAGGGTATTACACCACAACGGTGGCCCGAACTAGTATAAACCCTGTGTCTCTTGTGCTGTTATTTCCATAGCTTAGATCTTAGTGAGGCGGAGGGGTGCAGGTAGGTAGAAGGCGAAATCTCCGCGCGCACCCCAGTGTTCGAACCTCAAGGGTCTGCCGGAACCCGAAATCCGACAGGCTCCCAAGTGACACCTAACCAATCTAGGAGACACCACTCTCCAAGAGGTAACAAATGGTGTGTTGATGATGAACTCCTTGCTCTTGTGCTTCAAATGATAGTCTCCCCAACACTCAACTCTCTCTCATAGTATAGGATTTGGTGGAAAGATGATTTGAGTGGAAAGCAACTTGTGGGAAGGCTAGAGATCAAGATTTATGTGGTTGGAATGAAGTATCTTGACCTCAACACAAGTGTAGGTGGTTCTCTCTCAGAAAATGTATGTTGGAAGTGTAGGCATGTTCTGATGTCTCTCTCCTCAAATGAAGAGTGGGTGGAGGGGTATATGTAGCCTCCACACAAAATCTAACCATTACACACAAATCACCAAACTCAGTGGGACCGAATCATACAACTCGGTCAGACCGATTTTGTTCATAATGTGACCATTAGGGTTTTCGGTGGGACCGATTTGATCAACTCGGTGGGACCGATGTGCTAGGGTTAGGGTAAAGCCTCATCTCAGTTGGACCGATTACACAAATTAGGTGGGATCGATTTTGGTAATAAGCTAAACATAGAGTTGGCCAAGCAAACTCAGTGGGACCGATGTCATGTTTCGATGAGACCGAAATTAATGCAATAGGCAACAGAGAGTTTGGAAGCCTATCTCGGTGAGACCGAGATCCCATCGGTGAGACCGAATTGATCAGGGTTTCTGGCAGTGACTATGCCAAGAGAACTCGGTGGTGCCGGATAGGAAATTTCGGTGGGGCCGAGTTTGACTTTTGGTTTGGGACATATTTGGATATGAGAAAGTGGTTGAGGGTTGTGGAGTATATCACTAAGCACTTTGAGCAAGAACCTCATTAAGCAACACCTCATCCCCTCTTAATAGTATTGGCTTTCCTATGGACTCAATGTGATCTTGGATCACTAAAATGAAAAATGTAGAGTCCTGAGCTTTTAGCTAGAGCCAATCATTTGTCTTCATCATCTTGAAGGGGTCCCACATCCTCTAGTTCAAGCCACTCCACTGTTGGACTTATCCGAAATATGCTAGATGAAAGTATTGGTCCAACAAGAGATATGTTGACATTAATTACCAAAATTACCCGGGGAGCACTTGTGCTTTTAATCTCCACCTTTTTGGTAATTGATGACACCATACATCAAAGCTTTAGATAAAGATATAGAGAATAACAGGTAAAGCTTTGGAAATACATGTAACATGCATAGGCTCCCCTATATGTATGCAATCGTGTAAATATGGAATATAAGAACATGTGAATGCATAGCATGACAGAGTAAGCAATGTGTTACATGTATCTTGGCTATATGCATCAGAGCAAAATATGTAAATATAGGAGATGTACCTGAGTGTTCATGAGTCTTTCTTGCAAAAAATATGTACATCAGCAAGAAGTCCTCATGCACATGAGTGTGATGCATATACTTACCTTGTGGTCTTGAGTTGGCTTAGGAGAAATGAACCTGAGTAAACAAGGTTAGATAACACTGATACATCTACTAGCCAAAGTAAACAAAGAAACCACAAGAGTACCAAGACTGGGATGACATGTAGAGAGTGAGTACTGATTACTCTATTGGATATAGACATGTCCCCAAAGGTAAAGATATGCAATGAATCCAAGGATTTCCTTCCCTTAGATGTCTTGCTCCCCCTGAATCTTGCTTGGGATACTGGGAGAAGATAGGGAACAGAAAATCAGAGCAACAAAAGAAAGAGATAAAAAAATGAACATGTCTTTCCCCTCTTAAAGGCATGTAACTTCTCTCCTCTTGAACACCAAGCATCCAGGGTCTTTGATGTGATACTTCTTTCTCATTGAAGAACTCTCTCCCCCTGAGTATTCTCTCCCCCTCTATAGAAATGATTAAGCTTTGATGTGATCTCTCTCCCCCTTTGACATCAATTTCCAAGAAGGGCTCTTCTGGATGTTTGTTACAATGGGTTTGGTCCTTGAGTCACAAAGCAAAGCAGCAAGTCGAATGTGATGCTGGTAGAAGACAAGAATCATTGAGTGGAGCTGGAGCAAAAAGAATGCAAGAACAAGTGGCAAGTTGTCTTTCCTGTAGTGAAATCGGTTGCACCGAGTGGTATGTTCCGGTTGCACCGAAACAGTTCAGTTGGACCGAAAACAACAAACCGGTGTGACCGAGTTTATCACAGAGAAAACACTTGTCACCTCAGCTCACTAGACAAGAAAGATCTCACAAGGATTTGCATGGAATTGGATGCAAGGAATGCAGAACAAACCAAAGCAAAGGAAATCTAGATGAAGTTTGCAAAAACTCAGGAAACACTAGAGAACTTCATCTAGAATTGGGCGGTGACAAAGTCACCTATGTTAGAGTATATTGACTGAGGAGTCAAGTAAGAACACTTGATCATAAGTCATACTCATCGTTTAAGCTCAAAATGGGGTTACCATTTTTTGTTTAAGCATTTGATGTATTCACATCTTGTTGAGTTGCTTTGACCTATGTCTTGAGGTAAAGCTTCTCTAAGACGGAATGACATACCTTGGGTGGTGGTGTTGATCTTTATCATGTAGTTGAACTTGCATGGGGTGCTCAAGGTTGATGTAGCACAAGAATGGTTGGGAGAAGCACTTGGAGCTGAGTTCATCTACCTACATGGGTTAGTTTTGCAAGGAAGAACACTTGTGTATCCAAAATGACAATCATGAAGTTTGATACATATAATTTGTCGAAGGATATGTTGAAGGGTTTCATGCTTCCTTGTCATCAACCACCGTATTGTAGAGACTTGGTAATGTAGAGATCGCTCAAGATGTGAGTGGGTTGCTATCTCATAGATTTAGATTCATCCAAGTACCTACAAGGATTAGATAACATGCAAGGGTGCAAATATATCCAAGACATATGAATATAATCATAAGAGAAATATCAAGGATTTATCATAGATTCATGCCTTGCATGTATCCAAATGTACTTCCCACTCCAAGTTTGAAGCATCAATGATGTTCAATTCACCTCTCAAACAGCAAAATACTTTCTCATCAAGCGGTTTGGTGAATATATCCGCCAATTGCTTATTGGTACGAACATGCTTAAGATCGATGTCCCCTTTAGCAACATGATCTCGAGTGAAATGATGACGCACTTCAATATGCTTAGTTCGAGAATTTTGCACGGGAGTGTGAGCAATCTTAATAGCACTCTCATTGTCACAAAGCAATGGAACATGTTTCACATTAATCCCATAATCTTTGAAAGTTTGGGTCATCCGAAGTAATTGAGCACAATTTGAACCAACGACATTGTATTCCGCTTCGGCGGTGGATAAGGATACCGAGTTTTGTTTCTTGGAAGACCAAGACACAAGAGATCTACCAAGAAATTGACAAGTACCCAAACTGGACTTTCTATCAACCTTGTCTCCGGCATAGCCGAGTCGGAGTAGCCAACAAGATCAAAAGATGACCTCTTAGGATACCAAATACCAAAATTTGGTGTACGTATTAGGTATCTCACTATCCTTTTCACAGCCTTAAGATGACATTCTTTGGGGGCCGCTTGATATTGTGCACACATGCACACACTTAGCATAATATCGGGACGGGAGGCAAATAGTAACAATGAATCGATCATAGAGCGATAAACTTTTTGATCAACCGGTTCACCGTCCTTACTCAAGTCAAGATGTCCACTAGTAGGCATGGGAGTTTTCATACCTTTGCTTTCTTGCATGTTGAACTTCTTGAATAAGTCCTTGGTGTACTTTGTTTGAGAGACAAAGGTGCCTTCCTTAGTTTGCTTGATATGCAAACCAAGAAAGAACTTGAGTTCACTCATCATAGACATCTCAAACTTTTCCGACATTAGCTTTCCAAACTTCTCGCTAAAATGAGGATTAGTTGAGCCAAATATGATATCATCAACATAAATTTAGCATACAAATAACTCACTATTAACCCGTTTAGTAAAAAGAGTAGAATCTATTTTTCCAATTTAAAAGCCTTTTTCAATAAGGAACTTGGTCAAGTATTTATACCACGCTCTAGGAGCTTGTTTAAGACCATAAAGGGCTTTGTGAAGTTTGTAAACATGATCGGGTTTCTTAGGATTGACAAAGCCAGGAGGTTGTTTAACATAAACTTCCTCCTCAATTTCATAATTTAGAAAAGCACTTTTAATGTCCATTTGGTATAAAGCGATATCATGGTGATTAGCATAGCTAAGTAAGATGCGGATGGACTCAAGTCTAGTAATGGGGACATATGTCTCACCGTAGTCCATACCTTCGACTTGAGTGTAGCCTTGGGTGACTAAACGAGCTTTATTGCAGATGACTTGACCATCTTTGTCTTGCTTGTTGCAAAACACCCATTAGGTACCGATGATGTTGTGGTTGTTGTCGGGCTTCTCGACCAATGTCCACACTTGATTTCTCTCAAAGTTGTGTAGCTCTTCATGCATGGCATTTATCCAATCCGGATCTTCCAATGCTTCTTCAACCTTCATAGGTTCAATGCTAGAGATGAATGAATAATGTTCACAAAAGTTAGCCAAATGAGTTTTAGAGTGAGTGATTCTCCCGGTTTGGATATCATTGTAGATTTGCTCGATGAGATGGTCTTTGGCGACTCTTGATCGAACTCGTGGAAGCTTTTGCTTGGGTCTGGGTGGAACATATTCTTCTTCTTCTTCTTGGCCTTCTTCATTGTTGACGTTGCCGTTCTCTTGTCGTGGTGAAGCAGGTTGAGGAGGTTCATCTTGGTGTACGTCTTCGTTTTCTTCGTCTTGGTGTGTCCCACTCATGGATGCTTCCAAGTCAACTCTTGGTTCACCTTGTTGTGAGGTGGAAGCTTCCACTTGGACGGACGAGGTACTCTCCTTCACCTTCGTTGGACAAATCTTGCCGATAGACAAGTCTTCAATTGCTTCCAAAGGGTCTTTGTCTCCTACATCAATTGGCAATTGCTCTACTTGCGAGTCATTAGATTCATCAAACTTCACCTCTTCAACGTTTCGGGTGAAATTGTTGTAGACCCAGTAAGTGTGAGAGTTTGAGCCATAACCAAGTAGGAAACCTTCATGAGATTTAGGAGCAAATTTAGAGCGATGATGCTTATCAAGAATGTAGCACTTTGAGCTGAATACTCGAAAGTATCCAACTTGGGGTTTGTTACCGGTGAGGAGCTCGTATGCCGTCTTGCCGAGTAGCTTGTGAAGATACAAGCGATTTGTTGCATGACAAGTTGTCTCAACCGCTTCCACCCAAAAGTGTTTTGGAGTCTTGTACTCATCAAGCATCATTCTAGCCATCTCAATAAGAGTTTGGTTCTTCCTCTCATCAACTCCATTTTGTTGAGGCGTGTACGTAGCCAAGAACTCTTGTGAGATCCCTTCTTCGTCAAGAAAGGTACCCACATTTGTGTTCTTGAACTCCATTCCATTGTCGCTGCAAACCTTCTTGATCTTCACTTCAAATTGATTTTGGGCCTTCCTAGCAAAGTTTTTCAAGATCTTTTGGACCTGTGATTTTTCATCAAGAAAGAATACCCACGTTAATCTTGAAAAATCATCAACTATAACCAGACCGAATGAGTTACCACCGAGACTTTTATAGGCATTGGGACCAAAAAGATCCATATGAAGTAGCTCGAGCGGTCTTCTTATGGTCATAATGTTCTTCACGGGGTGACTTCCTCCAACTTGTTTTCCTACTTGACAAGCACTACAAAGTCTATCCTTGTCAAATATAACATCTTTTACTCCAAGGATATGATCACCTTTAATAAGCTTATCAAGATTTCGCATGCCCACATGACCTAGCCTTCTATGCGACAACCAGCCTTTAGAAATTTAGCAATTAAGCAAGTTCTAGGTTGAGCCTTTTTAGTGAAATCAACAATGTAAAGATCACCTCTACATATATCGTTAAAGACCATTTTATGGTTATATCTACGAAACACTTGGCAATCTACTTCAGTAAATAGGACATTGAAACCAAAGTCAGCAAGTCTAGATACGAAAAGTAAATTGTATCCAAGAGATTCAACAAGCATAACATTTTGTATGGAGCTATCCTATGAGATGGCCACCTTACCAAGGCCAACCACCTTACCCTTTGAGTTATCACCGAAAGTGACATACTTTCGAGGGCCGTTGTTTTCAGCAAGCTCACGAAACATATCTTTGTCTCCAGTTATATGATCAGTACATCCACTATCAAGGACCCATTCCTTCCCTCCAGCCATGTAGCCACGAAGATTAGCCATAAGACCAAAGTGTCTCATCGCATCATCAAGATCATAGTCACTATCATCATCCTCATCATAGTATGTTCAACATCATCATGTGATGGATCAACTCCTAGAGAGGGTAATTCATTAGAAGTATGACCGTAACAATGTTCAGCTCTATGGATTCTAATGACTTCGGAAATGATATTGCTAATAATTCCAACATCTCCTTTTGCACTCGTAAGATTATTAAGCTCAAATAAGCAATCACCAAACTTGGTATCATTAGAACTCATCTTAATCAAGGCAATAGACTTATGAAGAATCCCATCTAGGATTTTCAAGGAATAATTTGGGAATCGTTCCTCAAGAAATCTCCATATAGTGTAGGCAGAATCAAGAGTAGGTAAGCTAGCAATCAAATTTTTGGGCAATCCTCTAATGATAAGATTGATAGTTCTAAGATTGTGAATCATGTCAATAGACTCATCAAGGGTAGGATGCGAAGGATCAACAATGCGAGCACAAGGAGTAGTAATGTGCTTGGTCAAATGATATTAATTGAAGATCTCAAGCATCTCATTTTTCCACTCATGAAAATACTCTCCGTCAAGAATAGGCACTCTACGTCTAAGACTCCCCAACGTAGACTCATCCATCTTCCTCCAAAGGTGTTTAAACCAAAGCAATGGAGACCAATGCTCTGATACCAATTGTAGGATTGAGAAGAGGTGTCTAGAGGGGGGGTGAATAGAGTCTTAGCAAGAAAAGTTACATTTTTAATTTCTTTAAGTTGAAGTGGAGTTTTGGCACAAGTTTGAGCATTCACAATACATATCAAGTGAGCATGACAAGAGTATATGAGCGGCGGAAAGTAAATCATGCAAGTTGCAAGAATGTAAAGGGATGGGATTGGAGTGTGCAAACGCAATTGAAGACACGGAGATTTTTGGCGTGGTTCTGATAGGTGGTGCTATCGTACATCCACGTTGATGGAGACTTCAATCCATGAAGGGTAACGGTTGTGCGAGTCCACGGAGGGCTCCACCGATGAAGGGTCCACGAAGAAGCAACCTTGTCTATCCCATCATGGCCATCACCCATGAAGGACTTGCCTCACTAGGGTAGATCTTCATGAAGTAGGCGATCTCCTTGCCCGTACAAACTCCTTGGTTCAACTCCACAATCTTGACGGAGGCTCCCAAGTGACACCTAACCAATCTAGGACACACCACTCTCCAAGAGGTAACAAATGGTGTGTTGATGATGAACTCCTTGCTCTTGTGCTTCAAATGATAGTGTCCCCAACACTCAACTCTCTCTCATAGGATAGGATTTGGTGGAAAGATGATTTGAGTGAAAGCAACTTGGGGAAGGCTAGAGATCAAGATTTATGTGGTTGGAATGAAGTATTTTGACCTCAACACAAGTGTAGGTGGTTCTCTCTCAGAAAATGTATGTTGGAAGTGTAGGCATGTTATGATGGCTCTCTCCATGAATGAAGAGTGGCTAGAGGGGTATATATAGCCTCCACACAAAATCTAACCATTACACAGTAATCACCAAACTCGGTGGGACCGACTCATACAACTCGGTCAGACCGATTTAGTTCATAATGTGACTGTTAGGGTTTTCGGTGGGGCCGATTTGATCAACTCGGTGGGACCAATGTGCTAGGGTTAGGGTAAAGCCTCATCTCGGTTGGACCGATTACACAAATTTTGTGGGGCCGATTTTGGTAATAAGCTAAACAGATAGTTGGCCAAGCAAACTCGGTGGGACCGATGTCATGTTTCGGTGAGACCGAAATTAATGCAATAGGCAACAGGGAGTTTGCAAGCCCATCTCGGTGAGACCGAGATCCCATCAGTGAGACCAAATTGATTAGGGTTTCTAGCAGTGACTGTTTCAAGAGAACTCAGTGGCGCCGGATAGGAAATTTCGGTGGGGCCGATGTCGGTGTCAACCCTACATCCTGGTTGATTGTTCTTGATGATATGAGTATTACAAGAGTAGATCTACCACGATATCAGAGAGGCTAAACCCTAGAAGCTAGCCTATGGAATGATTTTATGTTGTCCTACGGACTAAAACCCTCCGGTTTATATAGACACCGGAGGGGGCTAGGGTTACACAAGGTCAGTTACAAAGGAGGAGATATACATATCCGTATTGCCTAGCTTGCCTTCCTTGCCAAGTAGAGTCCCATCCGGACACGAGATGAAGTCTTCAATCTTGTATCTTCATGGTCCAACAGTCCGGCAAAAGGATATAGTCCGGCTGTCCAGAGACCCCCTAACCCAGGACTCCCTCAGTAGCCCCCGAACCAGGCTTCAATGACGTCAAGTCCGGCACACAATATTGTCTTTGGCATTGCAAGGCGGGTTCTCCTCAAATCTTGAATGTTTGTTAAGTAGTGTCCGGACCCATAAATGTTGGACTTCTTGGCTTCTGCGCCCAATAAGGGCTATCTTCCACACGTCGAATGAATATGAGGAGCCAGGGCGTTTTTACATTCACCCCCCTAGCCAGATAAATAAATTGTCTATTAAAGGGATGGGGATTCCTAGATCCAATCCATACCATCCTTCCACAGCGAGAATCCATCGGAGCGTGCTTTGAAAAAATCCATTCCAACATGGCCGACCACCGTAGCTCCTCCTCTCGCCCCCGTAGCCCTAAGCCCGGTGATTGGGAGAGATGCGCCGTCCCACACAGTCGATTAGTCGAACTGCAGACTCAAGGATTTCTCCCTCCAGCGTATATGGTTCCCGTCTAAGCCGGGCTCGCCACCTACAATGGCGGGGAGCAAGCGGAGAGCTTCCCCAGCCCCTCTAGGGGGGAGCGGGTGTGCCTTATTCCTTACTTATTAAGGGGACTCGGATTTCCAATTCATCTGTTCCTCCGCGGGCTCCTGGAATTTTACGGCCTCCAACTGCATAATTTCACCCCTGCTTCCATATTGAACATCGCCGGCTACGTTGCCCTTTGCGAGTTATTCCTGGGCTGCGAGGCTCATTTCGAGCTGTGGGAGAAGTTATTTTGCCTCGTCCCTCGCACACAGAAGGGGTCACTTTATCAAGTGGACGGAGCCGAAATATGGTGCATCGCCAAAACCGGATACCTGTCCGGTACTCCGAAGAAGACGTCCGAAGACTGGCCTTCAGAATGGTTTTATATGGAGGACGTTCCCCTTCCGGACCCTGTTCGACAGGGTCTTCCTGAGTTCAACAATGCTCCTCTAAAGAAACGCCAAAGCTGGCACCCACGGAGCCCCCAGGAGGAAGATAACAGAGAAGTCCTTTACCTGATGAACCGAATTAAAGCGCTGGCTCAATCATGATTGACAGTAATCGAGGTTATGCCAATATGCATAATGCGGGGAGTGCAGCCACTACAATATCGAGGGCACCCCCTGTGGTGTTTCAACGGGGAAGATGATGCTACATGTCGGTGTCAAAACCGGCGGATCTCGGTAGGGGTCCCGAACTGTGTGTCTAGGCTGGATGGTAACAGGAGGCAGGGGACATGATGTTTTACCCATGTTCGGGCCCTCTTGATGGAGGCAAAACCCTATGTCCTGCTTGATTAATATTGATGATATGGGTAGTACAAGAGTAGATCTACCACGAGATCAGAGAGGCTAAACCCAAGAAGCTAGCCTATGGTATGATTGTATGTTGTGATTGTTGTCCTACGGACTAAAACCCTTCGGTTTATGTAAGTGCATCTAGTGCCACCCCTAGTTGGTTTTGGAGTATTGACGACAAACCTAGTTGAGGGACTAATGTGTTTGTGAGAATTGCAGGATAACACAGGTAGAAGTCCCTCATTGATTCGGTTTTCCTACCAGAGATGACCCCTAAAAATGTATGAAGACATTGAAGTCAAAGGTGGTATGTGAAGACATTCACATTGAAGACTATGACGAGAGAAGACATCGCGTGAAGACTATGGAGCGCGAAGACTTAGCAGTTTCGTTGTTCTGTGTTTTTCTTTGTTGAGTCATAGGAACCACCGTACTGTTAAGTGGGGTCCAAGAGAACCAGTCAGAATAACTAAAGTGATGCTTAACCAAAATCCTATGTCTTCGAGTGAAGACTATGAGAGCAAATCTTGTCCAGAGTTGGATAAGTCAGCTTTGCTTGTAGCCCAAGTAAAGTTGCCGTGTGTATTTGAAATCTGACCGTTGGAACACGTGTCAGTTCCTTAGTGACCCAGGGTCATTTCGGACAAATCAGGTCGGGTTTCCTAGTGGCTATAAATAGCCCACCCCTTACAACCATCAACGGTTGGCTGCTCAGAGTTAGAGTATGGCTTTTGTCGTTTGAGAGCAACCCACCTCGAAGCCTTTGAGAGAGAATTCCTTGCGAGGATAAAGCCCTAAACACCCAGAGCCAAAGAGTGTTAGGCATCACTTAAGTCTTCCTGTCTGTGTGATATGAAGACTTATTACACTTGAGGACTGTGAATCCTCCAGCCGGTTAGGCGTCGCGTTCTGAGCATCCAAGAGTCATTGTGGATTGTCGGTGAACGAAGTCTGTGAAGGTTTGGAAGTCTAACTTGAAGACTTACCAGAGTGATTGGGCGAGGACTGGGTGTCCTTAGCTCAAGGGGAATAAGGTGAAGACGAGGTCTTCTGAGTTGAATCTCAGCCTCCCCAACCAGACGTACAGTTGTCATAGCAACTGGAACTGGTCCAACAAATCATTGTCTTCAATGAGTCACTGGTTTCATCCTTCCCTTCCCTTTTCTTACTGTTGGTCCTTGTGAAGTCATTGTATGATTGCATTATCTTTTGTCTTCACTGAGTGACTACCTGTTCTGTTCGGCTTCACAATATCTTCCTACCTGATCTTACTGCCTAGCTGCTATTAGTCATTATGCTTTCACTTCATTGAATACTTGACTAAGGTTTGCCTAGTGTAGTCTACCTTTCGCTGCATGGTAATAGGTTTATTTCTATCATTTGTCTTCGAAACTTCCATGTTTTGAAGACTTCCATAAAAATCGCCTATTCACCCCCCCCTAGTCGATCACTAGCACTTTCAATTGGTATCAGAGCAAGGTACTCCCTTGTTCTGTGTGATTCGGTTTAACCACCTGGAGTTTTAGCTATGTCGACTGCAGGGATAATTAATGTCTCCGCTGCTTGCCCCGTCTTCGATGGAACTGAATATCCCTACTGGAAGAATAATATGCGCATGCATCTTGAAGCCATTGATGTCGACCTATGGTATGTCATCAAGAACGGCGTTCCCAAGGCTGGAGAAGGTGTCACTGCTGCTGATGTCAAGAAGTTCATTCAACTGGACTCTACTGCCAAGAATATCATCTGTGGTCATCTAACCAAAGGACAGTATGGCCGCGTGAGTGCTTTGGAAACATCTAAGCTAGTCTGGGACTGGCTCTCCAAGGTCAACGAAGGCGTCTCAACCCAGAGAGATCAGAGAGTCAGTGTCCTTCACAACCTCTTCAACCGCTTCAAGAGAAATGACAATGAGAATGTCCAGCTCACGTTTGATCGACTCACTGACATCACAAATGAGCTTCAAGCCCTCGACGCTACTGAGATCACCAAGCACGAAGTCGTCAAGACACTCCTGAGATCACTTGACAGTTTGTTTGACACCCTAGCCCTGATGATTCAAGAACGTCCTGATTTCAAGACACTCGATCCGTCTAACATACTTGAGAGGCTCAACACACACGAGTTTCAGCTTTCTGAGAAAAGATACATCTACGATCCCAACTATGGGCGAGCTCGTGCCTTGAAGGCAAAAGCTGTCTCCTCATCTGAAGAAGAATCCGACAGCAGTTCTGATGATCCTGAAGACATTGGAAAGGAGCTTGCTATGCTTGTGAAGAAGTTCCAAAAATTCACCAAGAAGAAAGGCTTCAGAAAGTCTTCATGGTCAAGCTCAAGGAATGATGAAGCTTCTGCTCATGACTACAAGAAGAGAACATGTCACAAGTGCAAGAAACCTGGCCACTACATCTCTGAGTGTCCATAGTGGGACAATGAGAATAAGAAGAAGAATAAGAGCAAGGAGTATGACTCTGACGACAAGAAGAAGAAATACTCAAAGTCTTCTTCCAAGTCTTCCTCAAAGTCTTCATCACACAAGAAGAGCTCATCTGGCAAGGCACGTGCGTTCGTTGGCAAGGAAATGGATTCTGAGGAGGAGTCTGCTTTTGAGGAGGCAGAGGTGGAGTCCGAGGAGGAGTCCGATTCTGGCGTTGCGAGTCTGGCTACATCATACGTTGCCAAGTCCATCTTCAACACTGAAGACAATGACTTCATCACCGACACTGATGCAAATGACAAGGACTACTCCGCTCCTTCCTACTGCTTCATGGCACGCAGTGCCAAGGTAAACACACGCACTACTCACTATCAAACATCTAGTGACGATGACTCTGATTGTGGTTCCAAACCCAGCTACAAAACCCTTGCTAAAATTGCAAATGAACAACAGAAAGCTATGGAACACATTCAAAAACTGTTAGACAAAAGCGATGATCTGTTAGACGCTGAAATGACTCGATCTCAGTCCTTAATTGAAGACATAAAAAGTCTTCACGTTAAGTATGAGGAACTTGAAAGTTGTCATGAAACGCTCTCAACAACTCATGAAAGGCTTTCCTATGATTATCTTCAAAGGAAGCAAGATCTTGAGAAATTGAGAGCGACTCATGAAGATCTTCAAAAGGAAAATGAGTCACTTCGCGCCGAATAGATCAGTTCAGCTCAGGAAGGATTTGAACCACCATGTCTTAAATGCATTGAGCGTGATAACTCTACTTCTGTTGCTGAATGTTCTACTGCTGCTACTGTTGCAATATCTTCAACTGTTGATGTGGTAACTAACCCCTCTGCTAAGGATACCACTGCTATTAATGATGAGAATGCTAGGTTGAAGACATTGCTTGAAACAGGGATGTACAAAAGTCTCAAAGGGCATCAAACACTTTGTGATGTCCTCAAAAGGCAGATCCTGAACCGAAACCCTAGGAAAGAGGGTGTTGGGTTCCAAAGGAAAATGAATGCTGATGGCTCTTACTGGAAACCTGAGCAGTACCCCAAAACCACATGGGTTGCTACAAAGGAACCTTGAGCGGATCCATCCACCCTATCTGGCTTCACTTGTGCTAATCCCATTATTATTGATGAATCCTTTGATGCAGACTATAAACTGTTTATGAATCAGAATGGTGAAGTGTTTGCCAGGTATATTGGTACTAACTGCAGGAATGGACCGCCTATGAAGAAAATCTGGGTGCTGAAAAGGTGTTTGGAGAATCTTCCTGTGAATGTCATCATGACACCACAGGTGAAGAAGACAAACCCCAGACCACAGGCTTCATACGGTCCAAAGGCTTCATATAGACAGAGGACTCACCTGAGTCGCACTAACGCAAATGTTTTGCAGGGAAACCATACTCAGGCCTGTGAATATGAGCGTGTTTCATCAAACCGCCATGTTCATAAGACCAAGAACTATTCTGCTTATTCTTATGAGTACTATTGTCCACCTGCAAGATTTTTTGCTAGGGCTCCAAAGCCAAAGTTCTCAGATGCTGCACTTAGACTCATTGCTTCGAAGCCACCCTTGAAGATGTGGGTGGCTAAGAAAGCTAAACTCTCTTTTGCAGGGAAAGGTCTCCAGCCGAAAACCAAAATCGTCTGACGCTATTGCTGGGGACCTTAAACATCTCGTAGGGCGCAAGATCAAATGCCCAAATGGTCTTATTATGTGTTTTGTTCCTGAGTCGCTTGCTACTTACCCTATCAGTCCTAACCGTGATCTAAGCTTTCATAATCCACTTGCTCGTCAAATGTTTATGCTTCACAATTCTCTTCATGAAGGCTATCCCCTAACTGTAATGTAGGGTACGACACCAGCAGCTTTAGAATGGATTATTGGTAGTGGGTGTACAATTCACATGACTGGCAAGCGAAGCCTTCTCATGGACTCAACCTTACGTCCATCTGACAAAAGTCACATCACATTTGCTGACACTGGTAAAAGCAAGGTATTGGGTCTAGGTAGAGTTGCAATCTCAAAGGATCAACACATGGATAAAGTCATGCTTGTTGAATCCCTTGGTTTCAACTTAATGTCTGTCTCAATGCTTTGCGATTTGAACATGATTTTGATATTTGGAAAATATCGTTGCCTTGTTCTAATGGAATCTGACAAATCTCTAGTGTTTGAAGGGTATCGGAAAGATGATTTGTACATGGTAGACTTCTCAGCAGGACCACAACTTGTCGTATGTCTTCTAGCAAAAGCTTCTGAATGCTGGCTCTGGCATCGGAGGCTAGGGCATGCTGGCATGAGGAACCTCCACACTCTTGCAAGGAAGAAGCATGTCATAGGCATCGAGGGCGTCAAGTTCAAGAAGGATCACTTATGCGGTGCCTGTGAAGCAGGAAAGATGACGAGGGCCAAGCATCCTCGAAGACAATCATGACAACAACTCAACCCTTCGAACTGCTCCACATGGATCTTTTCGGTCCCACTCATTACTCAACTCTTACTACTACTGCTTGTCTCTATGGCTTTGTCATTGTTGATGATTATTCAAGATATACTTGGGTGCATATAATCCTCTACAAGACTGAAGTGCAGGATGTCTTCAGACGCTTCGCCAATCGAGCAATGAACAACTATGGCGCCAAGATAAAGCACATCAGAAGTGACAATGGCACTGAATTCAAGAACACTGGCCTACATACATATCTTGATACCTTAGGCATCACACATGAATTCTCAACTCCGTACATGCCACAGCAGAATGGCGTCGTCAAACGCAAGAATAGAACACTTATTGAGATGGCCTGGACGATGCTTGATGAATACAAGACTCCAAGAAAATTCTGGCCGAAAGCTTCTGAACAAGACACTGCATGCCATATCATCAACTGTGTTTATCTTCACAAGCTTCTGAACAAGACATCCTATGAGCTCCTTACTTGCAAGAAGCCAAATGTCAGTTACTTCAGAGTATTTGGCACCAGGTGCCGGATCAAGGATCCACATCACACTTCAAAATTTGCACCAAAAGCACATGAGGGTTTTATGCTTGGATATGGAAAGGATTTGCACTCGTACAGAGTCTTCAACCTTTTTCACTATAAAGTGGTAGAAACAGTGGATGTGCGGTTTGATGAGACGAATGGCTCACAAAGAGAGCACCTGCCAAATGTGCTAGATGAAGTTCCATCCAATGAATCAATCAAACTTATGGGAACTGGAGAAATCATACCGTCTGAAGCTCAACCTAAAGAGGAACTTATCATCTCCGCACCTATTCAACCTGAAGACAATGCTCAGCCTGAAGACAATCCCTCTAACAATGAAAATGATCATCAAGAGCAAAATCTTCGTCCTGTACATCCTCATGTTGCAAATGAAGTACGGATTGAGAGAATAATTGATAGCATCAATGCACCAGGTCCACTCACTCGTTCAAGGGCAACACAGCTAGCAAATCTCTGTGGGCACTTCGCATTTGTCTCAATATCTGAACCCAAGAAAGTTGAAGAAGCCTTCTTGGGACCTGAATGGATTCAAGCTATGCAAGAAGAGCTTCAACAGTTTGAGCTGAATAATGTATGGCAACTGGTTAAGCGTCCTGATCCTCGCAAGCACATATAATAGGCACCAAATGGATATATCACAACAAGCAAGATGAGCATGGTCAAGTTGTCAGAAACAAAGCTCGTCTCGTTGCTCAAGGGTACACTCAAGTTGAAGGGATTAACTTCGATGAAACATTTGCTCCTGTGGCTAGACTTGAAGCCATACGCATACTGTTGGCCTATGCAAATCATCATAACATTCTTCTATATCAAATGGATGTGAAGAGCGCCTTTCTCAATGGCAAGATTGAAGAAGTGTATGTTGCACGATCGCCTGGCTTTGAAGATCCAAAACATCCTGACATGGTGTACAAGCTCAACAAGGCACTGTATGGCCTCAAACAAGCCCCTCGGGCTTGGTATGACACACTCAAATACTTCCTGAAGAGCAAAGGCTTCAAACCTGGTTCCCTTGACCCCACTCTCTTCACGAAGACATATGATGGTGAACTGTTTGTGTGCCAAATATATGTGGATGACATTATCTTTGGCTGCACCAATCAGAAATACACTGACGAGTTTGGATATATGATGCAAGAGCAATATCAGATGTCCATGATGGGTGAGCTAAAGTTCTTCCTTGGTCTTCAAATACGTCAGCAACACAACGACATCTTCATATCTCAAGAGAAGTATCTCAAAGATTTCCTAAAGAAATTTGGGATGCAAGACTGCAAAGGCTTCACGACTCCAATGCTAGCCAAACATCATCCGGGTCCCGACGACAATGGTAAGAGTTCGATCAAAATATATACCGCTCCATCATTGGTTCTTTACTTTATCTATGTGCATCTAGGCCAGATATTATGCTTAGTGTTTGTATGTGTGCTCGATTCCAAGCGGCACCAAAGGAATCGCATCACTTAGCTGTGAAGCGAATTCTTTGATATTTGGCTCACACCCCAACATTAGGATTATGGTATCCAAAGGGCTCAGAGTTTGATCTGGTTGGATTCTCGGATGCTGATTATGCTGGTGACAAGGTGGATCGCAAGTCTACATCAGGCACATGTCATTTTCTGAGACGATCACTTGTATGTTGGTCTTCAAAGAAGCAGAACTGTGTATCTCTCTCCACTGCTGAATCTGAATACATTGCTGCTGGATCTTGCTGTGCTCAGCTTCTGTGGACGAAGCGAACACTCAAAGATTATGGCATTCATCTGAAGCAAGTGCCACTCTACTGCGACAACGAAAGCGCCATCAAGATTGCCAACAACCCAGTTCAGCACTCGAAGACAAAGCACATTGAAATTCGTCATCACTTTCTCAGAGATCATGTTGTGAAGGAAGACATTCATATCATACACGTCAACACTAAATACCAATTGGTAGATATCTTCACCAAGCCCTTGGATGAGAAGAGGTTTTGCAAGTTACGGTGTGAGCTAAATATCTTGGAATCCTCAAATGTCCTGTGATCAGGCACACATCCTAACACTTATGCATATTGATGACTTAGATGTGCAACACACGAAGTAAAGTATATCTTCAATCAATGAAGACATACATTCTAAGTGTGAATACATTAATGTGGAATTTGACTTTGGAGCGCCACGATAATTGTGCGCCGTGTCTGGGTCTAATACTTCCTATACGGTGGGTAACACCACCACCAAATTCTTCTGTTTGAAGTGTTTCACCCATGCGTTACATATGCTATGTCTTCACATTTTGTTTGTGTTCATTCTCAACTTGTCTTCATGATTATCTTCACTATGTTGGTTTGATTGTCTTTCTCACATATATATATACTAGTGTTTTGTCCTCTACAACATTCACTTATAGCTATGTCTTCTTGTTGAAACTTTTGAACTAAGTGAATGTGATCGGACCCTAACCTCTCTATGCTTTCTATCTCAAACTCTATCTCTCCAAATCATATGCATTCTATTGAAACTGTCGAATATCTTCTCTGCGTCCTTGTCAGCAGAAGATACAGAGACAAACATTAAGTCCGTTTTCAATGCTAATTCCTTCACCTGAAACCCGGAGAAGTGGGAACGACCACCCGACAATCCAGGCATACGTGGGAACGTGGGACAACTCCAAGTATGTTGCATGTTTGCCACGTGTTCCTCAGATGTGAACCGCCAGGGGCACCTGCGTAATTGCGCTGTGTCGCACACTTCCTTATAAATACATGTCCCCTGCGGTCAAGAAAACCTTCTTCCACCTCTCCACCATGTCAAACCCTAGCGCCCCTGCTAGCTCTCGACGATGCCGGTGACGAAGCGCTTAGCTGCCGCGACTTCTCCAACGCCGTCCTCATGCCGGCCGCAGACATCGTCTTCTCCACTATCGTCGTAGGTGTTCTCCGTCACCAAGATAGGGCACGGTGGATTGAACTGCTCGGTCTCCTACTCTTCCCATCTAGCAGTTCTTCACGTGGTAAATATAACTCTTTTTTTACCATCTTTTTGATCCTCAAAGATTCATCCTGTTTGCCAAAATAAGTTTCTGCCTATACAATGTTAGATCTATCCTGTCTACATCTCATACTGCCTAGAATATTCAATTAAGCTTCATATCTAGTTAGATTCCTCACTTGTACTTATTCGCGGATTCGTACAAATCTAGAACCAACTCTCAACATATAAGTGAATGTCTTCGCACGATGAGGTCAATGTCTCCTAAACTGATTTATCTTCAAAATCTTCTGAGAATGCATATGACCTCTTCCCCTTCCCTCGCATCTCTAATGCTGTCACAGGTACATGTCCGTGGGAGAATCCCTTGGTTCTCATAGTCTGCATTCGTTTGCAGAATTCTTACAGCATCACATTAACTCTCCCGAAGCCAGTTCCTGTTTGTCCAGCAAGCGAAAGCCTTTGAAGCCTTTGAACATGTTGAAGCCATTCAGTTTGAAGTTCATGGCTGCAGAGAAATCAGTAAGGAAGGGTGGCAGATAGCGTCGTGGGGGGACATCAAACGATTTTCCTGATGACCTCTCAAAGCTTTACAAGACAGATCCCGAAGAGGATTACAATCAGCGCAAGACCCGAATCCAATGGATTCGAAGATATTGGGCAGAAAAATGGTTCAAGTATAGGTTTGTGACCCAGGAATATGCTGAGAAAAATGCCATCAAACGACCATGGGGTGACATCCTATACAGAAATCTTCAACACAGGTCCAGAGATGAAGCCATTGAACAAGGCTTCTATCCCTGCATGGTCCGTGGACCACAGCCTGCGGATGCACACCCATCGTCATTGCTATGGTGTCGTGACGACAATCTGTTCAAACGCAACTTCCAGTTTGCCAAGAATTCATCTAAGCAAAACAAGAAGTCATTGGGACTAGACTTCAACCCTGGCCCTTCTGCTCCCCGTGCCGATGGCAACCGCGAAGCTGAACCCAATCTTGTTGGGCCCTTCTACAACCTGGAAGGTCTTATCACTCATATCATGGTTCAAGGGACAGCCGTGGATGAACCTGCAGATGACGCTGAATCCGATGAAGCGCCTGCACCGCCGAAGCCAAAGAAACTGAAGCAGCCTAAAGCTTCAAAGCCTGCCTCAGCACCAAAAATCTCATGGGCGAAGCCACTGGCTACTGCACCTCCTGAAGACAGTGTGCAGTCTGAAGATTTGTCACGCATCTCCAAGCCCTCGAGAGTAAAGATGCCTTTGCAATACACCAGCCAAGAACTGACTGCTGCTACTATTCTGCGCAACGACACCATTGATCTGTCCAGCGATGAAGATCTTGCAGATGATGCTCTTGAGCAACTAATCAAGAGCAAAGAAGAAGCAGAAATCTTCAATGATTTGCCTCTCTTTGACGTGGCAATCATCCACAACTTCATTGATGAGTGGTTTGACACGCCCAACCTCAGCTTTGAAGATCTGCAACTTCCAATTGGCCTTAGTGTCGCCTTCCATGGCGCCATTGCTTCAGAGCTAGCTCTAGCTCAGCACATCGTCGAACTGAAGCAAAAGATTGACTTTTAGAAAGCTCAGTTCAAGAAGCACATGGCCAAGCTCAGCGTGCAAGAGGTAGAAAACTTCAAGATCATGCTGCACGAGCTCAAAGAAGCCTTTCTCAATAAGCGTGAAGAAGCTCAAGGTTCTCGTGAGCGCATGAAGAGCCTGGCTGACCAATGTGTGCAAGCCTACAATGAGGCTGAGAAGCGCAAGGCTCTTGGTCATCCTGGCATCGATCCCAGGATGGTTGCAAAGAAGAAGAAGAAGCCAGCTGTGGCCGAACCCGAAGCACCAAGGTAGGAAGCACATCCCATTGTCTTCCTAGCCAGCATGACCGGCTCGAAGCCAAAGGTCAGGTCAACCGCTTCAGAACTAAAGAAGACGAGGAATGCTGAGACTGAAGCGAGAAAGAGGAAACATCCTGAAGCCTCTGATGCTGCTCCCTCCAAGAAGAAGCGCAAGACCAAGAAGGATCGGGCTGCTCCCACAGAGCCCTTAGTTGTTGAACCTATCTCCATGGTTCGCCCTGCAGCTGAACATCAAGAGCGCCAACTGATTGTCCATGAGCCTGCTTCCACAGAGGCTTATGAAGCTGAAGACATTTCAGCAGTTGATCCCACCGCTGCTGAAGACATTGGTCACCATGACAATGTTGAAGATGATGTAGTTCTTCATCAGATCGAGCACCAACTGGTATCATCGCCTGTGCTTACGCATAGCGAACTCGTCAGCATTGGTCATCCTCTGACGCCAATTGCTCAGGATGCATCATGGGCTGATCGCCCACAACAACAAGTCACACCACCTCGGCAAGAAGAAGAAGATGACCTTGAGGCCCAGCCAACTCCATCTTCAAAGGCGTCGCGAGCATTACGCAGGCTTCGAAAAGGACCAAGGCCTCAAGTCTCTATTTCGAGCGTTCTAGAAAGAGAAGTGCCTCACCAATCTGTTGCACGTCAAGTGTTTCAAGATGCCACTCCTACTGTGAAAGTCTCTGACTCTGAGGCTAAAGCTGCTGAAGACATTCCGGCTGCATCAGTCGACGACACACAAGAAGAAGAACGTGTCCCTACTCCCCCCATTACTAAAGAAGCTGTTCTCGAGGAGAACGTGTCTGTGCCCGACCCTCCAGCTCATCAAGTGGAGGTTGAGAATCTTGAGGCTGCCACCACCAACACAAATGAAGCAAATGGCTGAAGCAAATGTGGAGCCTGCACCGACCAATGTGCCAGAAGTCAATGAAGCAAATGATGCAACTGCTCCTGTTCCTGCGCCTGCTGCTGGTCCTCAGTTCGGCTATCACGTTGAGCACAGGCCTCATGTATAGAAGCCAATGCCAAGGTTGCCCAGGTTTCCAGGTCCTGCATCCGCACCCGGATCTTTTAATGTCAACGGCTTCAAGGCAGACAACACCTTCTTCAATAGCGCCAAGAACCCCTACTCAAGGGAAAGAATATCTTCTGATCGGTTCTGGAGCTATCCGCAGCGAAGTTATTACTCATGCATTATGTACAATCAAGGTCGCATTTTCCCTCATATGCGTCTTGACACTGAAGCCATAACTGGTCTGTCTTGCTTGGAAGAAGCTCTGGATTGCTTCAAAGAGTCTGGATTGTTGTCGTTCGTCACTGACAGAGAGCACTGGAACGAAGAATTGCTGCTCCAATTCTATGCCACTCTTCACATTCGTGGCTACAACAGAGATCCGAAGACTTGGGTCCTTGAGTGGATGACCGGTAGTGTTCATCACGAAGCCAAAGCCCTTGATATCATTGAGCTCACTGATCTGCCCACTCCTGGAGATCTTTATGAACCTGGTTGTCAGCTTCACAGTGCAGCTATGGAGAGCATCTTTCAGAAGCCTGAACCAAACATGAGTCAGATGCTTAGCATGATGAAGCCTTTGCCTCCAAATGCTGCATATCCTAAGGAGTTCTTTGTTGAAGACCTTGAGTATCTACCATGCACTATCTATCACATTATAAGGCGAACTCTCTGGCCCATCAAAGGACATTCTCCACATGCAAAGCTGGAAGGTGCAATGAAGACTTTGGTCTTTTATATTCTTCATGGCAAATGCTTCAATGCACAAGACTTCTTCATCCGCCAACTTGCTGCATCAGGATATGATCTTTTTGGCTTGAAGTTTTACGCTCCATGGATAATGCGGCTGATCAAACTACACTCAGCTGTCTCATATCAGCCCTCTGCTCGCAATCATCGGATCTTTCTGCCTGACGTTGATATGTCCGTTGAAGCCATCTATCCAGAGCCTACCAAGGAGCCTCTTAGTCTTCAGAATGCTGAGCATCAAAGCTTCTCTCAAAACATTGAAGGAGTTGAAGCAGTCACTCGTGTCTATCCTCTGGCTGGTACTACACGTGCACCTCATCGTGCCCTCACTTTAGCCACTGAAAGCACCATTGCCCAACGGCCCAAGAAGCGATCTCGTGTTCTCAATGACCGAGAGCTTCTGGTTGCCCTTCATCAGAAACATGATAGGCATCATGACTGGCTAAAGTGCCAAATGCAAAGCCTCTTGGTGGATGTAAACATGATTCGCAATCTTGCCACCAAGAATGCCTTTGTTACCCATGAAACCTGTCGGTGTACATGGAAAGGACTGACGCTTATGTGCTCTGAGGATGATCTTCAAGAGGATGGCTTCTCTGAACGCTTCAAGTTTGAATCCACACCTCCAAGAAGGACTGTGCTGTGACGAACTCCGTCTCTTGAAGACTCTGAGTTCTCTTCCTCCGTGGCAACTGTGAATGCCAGAGTGATCGATGATGAAGACGATGCTACTTCACCGCCCCCTACCTCTGCACGCATCGGCACTGCCCCAAGTTCGTCTGCACCGCCTAACAACACCGACGTCCTTGCTGCCTCACCTACTCCTCATGGGAACGAGTAGACGCTCTATGTCTTCAAACCTTTTTGGTCCTTACTGACAAAAGGGGGAGAAGCATATGAGTTTGATAGTCTTCAAGCGGGTCCATATGGGCGGTTGCTTTATATTTTGCCTAGTGTTTACAACTCTCATTTTGATACAATTGGTTCTTTGATTTGTAACACTTAAAAATCGATGGTCGTCTGCTACTTATTTGCTATTCTGCGATGCGATGATAAATTCCGCATGTGCGACGATAAATTCCGCACTTAGATCATTTTGCAGACGTCCATTTTTCATTATGCATGTCAATATCTTCACATATTTTTTTGCATGATGAATTGTCATCATAAGTTGAAGAGGATCTCCACAAGTACAACCTGCCATGTGCATTTGCATACCAAAAGCAAATTACTTATATGCACATCTTCAGGGGGAGCCTTTGCCACTTATGAAGACAATAACCTATCCTTTACAATTCCACATATCTTATTCCCCGTTGAAAACTTCAACTAGTTTGTCATCAATCACCAAAAAGGGGGAGATTGTAAGTGCATCTAGTGCCACCCCTAGTTGGTTTTGGAGTATTGACAACAAACCTAGTTGAGGGACTAATGTGTTTGTGAGAATTGCAGGATAACACAGGTAGAAGTCCCTCATTGATTCGGTTTTCCTACCAGAGATGACCCCTAAAAATGTATGAAGACATTGAAGTCAAAGGTGGTATGTGAAGACATTCACATTGAAGACTATGACGAGAGAAGACATCGCGTGAAGACTATGGAGCGCGAAGACTTAGCAGTTTCGTTGTTCTGTGTTTTTCTTTGTTGAGTCATAGGAACCACCGTACTGTTAAGTGGGGTCCAAGAGAACCAGTCAGAATAACTAAAGTGATGCTTAACCAAAATCCTATGTCTTCGAGTGAAGACTATGAGAGCAAATCTTGTCCAGAGTTGGATAAGTCAGCTTTGCTTGTAGCCCAAGTAAAGTTGCCGTGTGTATTTGAAATCTGACCATTGGAACATGTGTCAGTTCCTTAGTGACCCAGGGTCATTTCGGACAAATCAGGTCGGGTTGCCTAGTGGCTATAAATAGCCCACCCCCTACAACCATAAACGGTTGGCTTCTCAGAGTTAGAGTACGACTTTTGTCGTTTGAGAGCAACCCACCTCGAAGCCTTTGAGAGAGAATTCTTTGCGAGGATAAAGCCCTAAACACCCAGAGCCAAAGAGTGTTAGGCATCACTTAAGTCTTCCTGTCTGTGTGATCTGAAGACTTATTACACTTGAGGACTGTGAATCCTCCAGCCGGTTAGGCGTCGCGTTCTGAGCATCCAAGAGTCATTGTGGATCGCCGGTGAACAAAGTCTGTGAAGGTTTGGAAGTCTACCTTGAAGACTTACTAGAGTGATTGGGCGAGGACTGGGTGTCCTTAGCTCAAGGGGAATAAGGTGAAGACGAGGTCTTCTGAGTTGAATCTCAGCCTCCCCAACTAGACGTACAGTTGTCACAGCAACTGGAACTGGTCCAACAAATCATTGTCTTCAACGAGTCACTAGTTTCATCGTTCCCTTCCCTTTGCTTACTGTTAGTCCTTGTGAAGTCATTGTATGATTGCATTACCTTTTGTCTTCACTGAGTGACTACCTATTCTATTCGGCTTCACAATATCTTCCTACGTGATCTTATTGCCTAGCTGCTATTATTCATTATGCTTTCACTTCATTGAATACTTGACTAAGGTTTGCCTAGTGTAGTCTACCTTCCGCTGCATGGTAATAGGTTTATTTCTATCATTTGTCTTCGAAACTTCCATGTTTTGAAGACTTTCATAAAAATCGCCTATTCACCCCCCTCTAGTCGATCACTAGCACTTTCAGTTTATATAGACACCGGAGAGGGTTAGGGTTACACAAGGTCGGTTACAAAGGAGGAGATATCCATATTCGTATTGCCTAGCTTGCCTTCCACACAAAGTAGAGTCCCATACGGACATGAGACGAAGTCTTCAATCTTGTATCTTCATAGTCCAATAGTCCGGCCAAAGGATATAGTCCGGCTGTCCAGAGACCCCCTAATCCAGGACTCCCTCAGTAGCCCCTGAACCAGGCTTCAATGACGATGAGTCCGGCGCACAGTATCTTTGGCATTGCAAGGTCGGTTCCTTATCCGAATGTGTCATAGAAGAATTTGAATACGAGGATAGTGTCCGACCCTGCAAAATAAGTTCCACATTCCACCGTAGAGAGAATAATATTTTTGCAGATCTAATTTGCTGGCTTGTCTTGGCAGCATAACGTTATGTCATGGCCCGGTGATTATTCGAACCGTTTTTCTTCAACCAGCTCCACACATAATGCGAGGCGGTTTCTTAACACGTCTTGTCAAAGCAGAGATCGTGTTCCCCCAATTACGGGATTCTCATTAATGCGGTCGTGGGTAACCCAACCCTGTCTAGGACTCCTAGATTATAGGCAAGTCCCAAACGGCTACGGAGAGGATGCTTGATATTCACCCTCTTTATAAAGGGACAAGGTTTTCGCTTTTTCCCTCTCGTGCTCAATCGAACCCTTCCCCCGCCTCGAGTTCCAACACCCAAAGCCCAGGTTAGGTGCTTCAGATCTTCAATCATGTCCGGATCTAGCCTCCAAGGCCTATGGATGCCCACCTCCATGAAGGAAGAGGACATCAAGAAGTTGAGGGAGGCCAGATACCTGACCGCCGAGGTTTCGCGTCGTCTTCCTGCTCGAGGGCAGGTCGTCCCTACTCCCGAACCCAACGAGAACGTCATGTTCGTCTCCCACTTCCTCCAAGGCCTAGTGTAACACCCTCGATGCGACTATATCTCCCACGTGTCGAGGCACGACTTAGAGGCATAATCGCATTGAAGGCATATGTCGCAAGTTAGGCAATCTTCACAACATCCCATGTAATATGATAATAAAAGGGGAGATAACATAGTTGGCTTACACTCGCCACGTCAATCAAGTACATAAATAACATTACACCATCCAAACACTCATGGCCCGACTACGGCGCCAAAATAAAAGTTAACCCAACATGCGACACGGTCCCGATCACCCCAACTGGGCACCACTACTGATCATCAGGAAAAGAAACATAGTATCGTTGAGAGTCCTCGTCGAACTCCCACTTGAGCTCAAGCGCGTCTCCTGGAGTGGAATCATCAGGCCCTGCATCTGGTGTAATAGTAATTTGTGAGCCACAGGGACTCAGCAATCTCGCACCCTCGCAATCAAGACTATTTAAGCTTATAGGTAAGGCAAGGTAAAAGTATATGTGGAGCTGCAGCAAGCGACTAGCAAATATGGTGGCTAACTTATTCGCAAAAGAGAGCGAGAAGAGGAGGCAAAGCGCGAGCGAGAAACTAGAGAACAACCTACGCAAACATTACTCCAACACTGTGTCCACTTCCCGGACTCCGCCGAGAAGAGGCCATCACGGTAATACACTCAGTTGATTCATTTTAGTTAAGTTAAGGTTCAAGTTATCTACAACCGGACATTAACAAATTCCCATCTGCCCATAACCGCGGGCACGACTTTCGAAAGTTCAAATCCCTGCAGGGGAGTCCCAACTTAGCCCATGACAAGCTCTCATGGTCAACGAAGGAATAGACCTCCTCCCAAGACGTTCCGATCAGACTCGGTATCTCGGTTCTTCAAGACATTTCAACAGGTTAAAACAAGACCAGCAACACCGCCCGAATGTGCCGACAAATCCCGATAGGAGCTGCACATATCTCTTTCTCAGGGCACACTCAGATTGTCTAAACTTCCGGTAGGCCAGCCTAGAGTTGCCCCTGGTAGCCACCGGCGGCTGACAGTTTCGACCAACACTCAGAGGAGCACTGGCCCGGGGGGGGGGGGTTAAAATAAAGATGACCCTTGAGTCTGCAGAACCCAAGGGAAAGAAAAGGCTAGGTGGCAAATGGTAAAACCAAGGTTGGGCATTGCTGGAAAAGCTTTAATCAAGGCGAACTATCAAGGGGTTCCCATTATAACCCAACCGCGTAAGGAACGCAAAGTCCGGGAACATAACACTGATATGACGGAAACTAGGGCGGCAATAGTGGAACAAAACACTAGGCGAGAGGCCGAGCCTTCCACCCTTTACCAAGTATATAGATGCATTAAGATAACATAGCAATATAATGATATCCCAACAAGTAAATAAATGTTCCAACAAGGAACGGCCTCCAATCTTCACCTGCAACTAGCAACACTATAAGAGTGGCTGAGCAAAGCGGTAACATAGCCAATCAACGGTTTGCTAGGACATGGTGGGTTAGAGGTTTGACATGGCAATTTGGGAGGCTTGAAAGCAAGTGGTAGGCATCATAGCATTGGCATAGCAAAAGAGCGAGCAATCTAGCATAGCAAAGATAGTAGTGATTTCGAGGGTATGATCACCTTGCCTGCACAGTTGTCAGAGTTGACTGGATCCTCGAAAGCAAACTCAACGGGCTCCTTGTTAGCGAACTCGTCTCCCGGCTCTACCCAAACAAGACAAACAAGCAATAAGGACACAATCAACCACGTGAAAGGATCAAACAAGACGATGCAATGATGATATGCTATGCGGGATGCGATGCGGGATGCAAAATGCAAGATATGACAGGAAATGCAAGAACCTGGCCTCAACTTGGAAATCCAAGTGTGCCACTGGGAAGATGAGATGAAATCGCTTGAAAACGATATAAAGAACGTCGGGATCGGAGTTACGGTTTGGAAATGGCAAGCGATTCAAAAATGGCACCGGTCTGTGATTTACAGCAAGTAGCCATCTAAATGCAACGAGATGAACATGCTACAGCACTCAAACATGACAACAAAATACATGGAAGGGATGAATACAAGATGCTTAACAAAAGTCTAGCACTGAGCTACGGCCAATTCAACCATTAACAGGTTCAAACAAGCATGGGAAAAATGCATATGACAAACAGATCTCAGACTTCGTGAAATTAATACTTGTCTGGAATATCAGATCAGGTAGCACTCTTCGGAGCAACAAAACTACATGCTACAGGACCTGAACATGGCAAAGTAAAACATGGAATGGATCTACTCAAATAGCTTAACAAAAGTCCCTTAGTGACCTTGAGCCAAAATGGATCAGACAATATACTAACAAGCACGTGAACATCGCAAAAACATAATCAGTGAAAACTGGCACATGCTGAAACATAACTCAAGTAGGCATGTTTACGAGCTCGATGCACTCATTACCGTGCAAGTCATGACAAGATCAGCATACATCTATCAAGAACACACAAAATGCAAGCTAGACATGGCAAGAACAATAGCATAGCATGCACGGATCAACTACAGCATCATCGGCAAAATTGCAAACAAGTTGACAATCTGCCCAGATTCACAAAGTAGCAAAAATAGAGCTCGATTGACTCAAGCTAGGGTGCTCCATAATTGCAAACAAAGACATGGAGGGATAGAGCACTACAAGATTAACAAAACATCCTTACTGATCATCCTCAAAAGAGGCACGGATCACTAGGAAACAACATGAACATATGGCATCATGAGATAAACAGATCAAGGACTTAGTGGAATTACTAAGTCCCTGAAAACAGAATTACTAAGTGCACCACTTTGCAAGCTTGTGCTAGTCACCACACACATCACAAAAATACATGGGTTGCACATATGGAAAGATGACAAAACCCTTAACAAAACATATGTAGAGCATCAGGGCATATCATGCACACATTAATCATGGCAAAATTGACGAAAAGCTAAATGGAGTAGCAGATCTGACAATTAACTCAAGTAGCCCTCTTCTAACAGCATTTCGGGCATCAAGATGAACTCAAATGAAAATGATGCAATGGAACAAAATGATGTACTCTCTGAGATGAACATTTTGATATGCTATATGCATGAATCGGAGCTACGGATGCAAAGTTATAGCATGATGAAGAAGGGCACATGAGATAGGGTTAGGAGGGAAAAAGTCAACCGCGGGGAGATATTTTCAGATCTGGATCGGGGGCACGGATCCTGAGGACGGCCGAACTCTTCGCCGGAGTTCCTCGCGGCTCGCCGGACTTGGGCGTGGAGGAGGCTAGAGCCGAGGCGAGGTGGCCGGAGGAGGGAGAGGACGGCGAAGCGGCGGTGGAGGGCGGCGTCGGCAGGGCGGCGGATCCGCGGCGGCGGCGGTGGTGCGTGGATGCGGTGGCACCAGCGATGGCGCGTGGTGGCGGTGGCGGCGGCGCGCGGCGGCGGCGGCGAGGCGCCGGGGCAGCGCGCGGGCAGAGGGAGCCCCGGGCGGCGGCGGGTGGCGACCCGGGCCGGGAGGGCCCCACCTGGGCTCTTCGGGCCGGCAATGTGGGCGCGGGGCGCGGGCGAGTAGGACGGCGACACGTGGCGGCGGTGGAGCGGCACGGACGCGTCCGGTCGGGGCGGATGTGTCCGGCCGGCGCGGAGGCAAATTTAGGGTTTTCGGGGGAGAGGAAGATCCGGATTCGGAGGGGTCTTTAAATAGGCATAGAGGGAGCTAGGAGAGTCCAAATGAGGTGCGGTTTTCGGCCACGCGATCGTGATCGAACGCTCTCGATGATGGAGAAGGCTTAGGTGGGGTTTGGGCCAAATTGGAGGGGCGTTGGGCTGCAACACACACGAGGCCTTTTCGGTCCCTCGGTTAACCGTTGGAGTATCAAACGAAGTCCAAATGATACGAAATTTGACAGGCGGTCTACCGGTAGTAAACTAAGGCCGCTTGGCAAGTCTCAGTCCAATCCGGAAATGTTTAATCCCCACACACGAAAGAAAGCTAGAAATGACCACCGGAGGAGAACGAAGCGCCGGAATGCAAAACGGACAACAGGGAAAATGCTCGAATGCATGAGACAAACACGTATGCAAATGCAATGCACATGATGACATGATATGAGATGCATGACAATGACAACAACACATGGAGAGAAAAACCAGAACCCGAGAAAATAAAATAACTTAACGCCGGAAACGGCAAGAGTTGGAGTACAAATTGGGAAAGTTGCATCCGGGGTGTTACACCTAGGCCTCACTATGGATCCCTTCGTCAGGGGTTTGATGTTCTATTACGGGCTAGATTTCCATGATCTAGCTCTGGACTCCTTTCTCCATATCTCGACATTTATTGTCGTGTGTGAGGCATTCCTCCGCATTACCCCTCACTTCGGCCTATGGCTCAAGGCCTTTGAAGTGAAGCCGAAGATGATCGAGGGGCAACATGCAGCGTGCGGAGGTGCATCAATAGGCAAGATGGCAGGAGCTCCATGGCCGAAAGGTTCCTTTCCAGAGGTGTCCGAATTATGGCAACGGGAGTGGTTTTACGTCACAGCTCCCAGAAGTGCCAAGTGGGCGGCTTCCCCCGCTTTCCGCTCGGGCCCCCCACCACGACTAATGTCATGGATTAGCAGAGGTCTGAGCTAGGGTCCAGCCAAGGACGTGCCTATACTGCAAAGCCGCATTCGAGATCTCTTCGAGGGAGATTTTAATTTGGTCATGGTAATACAAGTTATGCTGGTTCGTCAAGTACAGCCTTGCAAACGCCGGCCCCTTCGCTTGTGGGAGTTCAACCCAGAAGGACCGCGTGCCATTAAAAGTTTCCTCGGCCTGACGCACGAGGAGATGTACAAGTCATTCTTCGGACCTCAAATAGAGTGTCCGGATGCTAATGAGGACGTGGGCCTGAGCAGTAACCGCGCCACCGAACAAGTAAGAAATCCTCTAGCCGAACACATTGTCCTTTATTCATCACGAAGTTATTTCTGAGAGATCGCTCTTTGACCAGGACTGGCTAACAAAGGCGAAGATGATTCGGTGTTCGCCCCCCCTCCCTGAGGGTTTGGAAAATCCGGTATTGGAAAAGATGCTCGAGCTTGCACCTTGCCCGGAGCCCTCGAAGGAAGATACATGGGGGAATAATGTGGGAGGAAGCGGGACCCTATCGCTGCCAGTTCCAACCAAGGGAATGAGCGTCTCCTTAAAGGAGGATAGCCGGGGGAGGAAGAGGACTGCTTCCGAGGATCCGGAAGCTGAGGCCTCCAAACGAGAAAAGAAGTCTCCAACAGAGGGTCCTGCCTCGAGGGGTGCTCTTGCCGCACAAAGTCCACGGGGGGATCAGCCCTCTAACAAGTTGTAAGTGATCCAAAAAAATACTTTAATAGTGAAGGTATACTATCTTTCTTCTGAGAAAATAACCACCGCATATATCTTGCAGTTCGGGATTTTGCCCTTCTCAGATGAGCTCGTCTTCGGGGGATCTTCTTCCGGAGATGATGGAGAGCGAAACGCCTCCCCCGGACTCCTCCGCTCAAGAAGCGGGCGACCCCGAAGTGTCGTCACGGAGGGCCTCTCCGGATCCGGTGAGGCTAGAAGATAATCCCATAGGCTCCCGAAGTCCTCAGCGTCCGGCTCCCGAAGAGAGCAAACAAAAGAGTCCGGCACCGTCTGGTATGCGGTCGGCCGTTCTGAGGGAGCTGTTAGGGCGAGCGGCCTTCTCAGAAGAGCACCGTACACTGATGGGTACGGTGATGGAGAGAATTTCGTCCGCCTAAAGCGGATTACATGAAGCCTTTATGAGTCTACTGACAGGCTTTGAGGTACGTGAAATAATATGTGATAGTACCACACATGTTAGGTGTGCCCTGTGTAGATAGTAGCCCCTGAGACTCTGGTTGTCGTCAAGAATGGCAGCGAACAGAGGATCATAGTCCCAGGCAATAACCAGACTGCCTTTATGTGCAGGTGGTGGAAGCTCCGGTGGCTAGCCGGACTAGTGAGTTTGCCGAATTAAAACGACAACTGGATGCAACAGACGCCGACATCGAGCTTGCTAATAAGCGGCTTGACGAATCACAGGGTAGGTAATGTTTTCTAGTGAATGTCACACAATAAGAGCAGCATGATGCCAGTATCTTTAATATGTTGTGACTGCAGACGGAGTTGCCACCGTGGAGACCCTTCGGGCGGAACTCGCCCGAGCCAAGGAACAAGCGAGGGTTAGTAATGCAGCTGCTTTGAAGGCGGCCGAAGAGTTAAGAGCCAAGAAGGCTGCTCATTGCGAAAGCAAAGAAAAGATGGCCAACATTGCTGTAGAATTAAAAGGCACTGCCGACCGTTGCCAGTTCCTTGAAGAAGAGAACCGAGTGAAGGCAGCGGACCTTGAGAAGGCCACTATGGCGACCAAAGATAGTCGCTCTGCTATGAGGGCGAAGAAGGAGGAGCTGCGCGAAGCCGGGGATATTGCGGCTGGGAAGCCCTTTCTGCTGCAGAGGAAGTTCGGAGATCCACGGTATGCCCCTCTAGATCGGCTGTGGAGTTCGGCAGACGCATATATGGACTTGGCGGCGAGCACTATCGATGCGGTCGAATACTTCCAAGATCAATCAGATCATGAAGTGGACAAGCTATTCTGGTCGCAATTCAATGTTCCAGAGCGTCCGCTTCCCTTGACTGATCAGCTAGCCGAATGGGTCGAACTTAATAGGTTGTCCGGACTCGCCATGAGGTCTGTTGTAGATCATTTGTGGCTGGAGAAGCCAAAGCCGAACAACTATTTCAGCTTAGTGCAGCAGTTCCTTGGTGCGGTCCCGCGCATCAATGCGATGAAGAGGTCGGCGTGCATAGAAGGCTCGCGGATGGCCTTTGCCCGTGTCAAGGCATACTAGGCGGAGATGGATGCTACCACTGTTCCGGCGCAAGGTTCGGCCATAGGCCGAGTAGCTGTCGAGCACTATTTTGAAGAGGTTCTTGAGGGTGCTTGTTTGATAGAATCCCAGTGCTCAAAGAATATTATGTTTGAATGACATGTATTCCCATTGTAAACACAATGTTTTTATGAAATATAGTAAGGCTGTATTTATACTTTTGCCGGAAAGCAATGTGATGCCTCATGTGCGGCCGTTTGTGTATATATGTATATAACCTGAAAGATTGTAGTCGTCGGCTTCAACCCCCACGCATATAATGCGGAGGTGCTCGCAAAAAACGCGTGTTCACACTTAACCCAATGTCTTGGTCCTATTAAGGAGGTGATAGCGCAGCGAACGAGGCAACTGGACTATAATGCTTTAACACTTTCACTTAGCCATAGGAGTTTGACAGTGGGGCTACTAGATAGCCCCTGGTGGCTCCGCACTCTCCTCATCTCGGGGTGCGTATATGCCTGGCCGGAAAACGGCCCTTCGTTAAGGCAGAGGAATTCTAACATTTCGATAGGTCATCGAGTGGTTGACCAGTCTCACGCTATATCATGACAGTCAGTTTTCAGCTTTCTCTACTGAGGTGCTCGTCCGGATGAACCAGGGCACAATCGCACTAGTTCTCCTGGTGTTTCCTTAGCCGATAAAGTGGAACGTAAGGCACCAAAACACAGGAGCCGGGCAAACCCAACATTTGACCAAAGCTAATGATTCGGAGCTGATGCATATAAGGCCAAACTCGCGACGCCGAACACTCCCTGAGGTATTCGGTCTTTATGGTTTAAATCGGCCCTAAACAGTGCCCTTTGTAAGAAGCCCCTTGTGTCCAGGTACGTGCATTATTCTGACGTGGCCACATGCCAAGACGTCAGCATCCTCAATTGTACTAAGAATTCGAGGGATGTGTATCAACAAGAGACAGTAAAAAAGGTTTACGCATGGTCTTAATCTAAAAAGAATCCTTGGAGCGGGTCCCTGCTGCATGTCTGCGCCTGTGTCTCCGTTGTGCCATATCCTGGACGGGTGTAGCACGATGATCATCTGTAAAAGAGAGGAACTTAGGTGAAAAATTTGTCATGCAAAAAGATAGTTTTTAAAGAAACCATGTAGAACTAAAAATGAGTAGAAATTGCCACTTGTCTGCGCGTGTTAAGCCCCTTGTATTTGTAATAGGGGTGTGGCCATCAATCCGGTAAAAATTACATATAGCAGCGCTGGACTCGTCTAATCGCGTCCGTGGTCTTGACGACCTATCAAATGCTTTAGTTGGTGAGGCCGTTTTTAGTGTGCGGCTGCCAAGGCAGTCGCATTCTCTTCGGTGCGCAAAGATCGCTTAATACTTCCGTTCACTATAATGATGCCGCGTGGTCCAGGCATCTTGAGCGTTAGGGAAGCGTAATGTGGTATTGCATTAAAGCAAGAAAAAGCTTCGCGTCCAAGTAGTGCTTGATAGCCACTTTGGAACGGAGCGATGTGGAAGGTTAAATGTTCGCTACGGAAGTTATCGGGGAAGCCGAATATAACCTTCAATAGCAGGGAGCCCGTGCAATGAGCCCCTGGGCCTGGCATTACTCATTTAAAGGGGGTATTGCTATGGCAAATTTTCGTTGGGTCTATCCCCATTTCGCGGATTGTATCCTGGTATATCAGGTTGAGACTGCTGCCACCGTCCATCAGGATTCGTGTGAAGTGGTATCCGTCAATTATTGGGTCTAATACCAGGGCAGGCCATCCTGCACATCGGATACTTGTTGAGTAATCACGATGGTCGAAAGTGATTGGTTGAGACGACCTGTGGCAGGACTCCACGGTGGTATGCTTTTGGGCATATTTTTCTGGGAGTGCCGTTTTGTTTCTCCCCTTGATCACGTGTAACACATTTACCGTTTTGACTTCTGGTGGAAATTTCTTTTGTTCCCCAGTGTCTTGCTTGAGAGGCTCATCCTCGTCTTCGCTTGGTGTATCTTCCCCCTTGTGTACGGTGTTGAGCTTCCCGGACTACTTGAAGACCCAACATTCTCTGTGGGTATGATTAGCTGGTTTACCAGTGGTGCTATGGATCTGACATATTTGGTCCAGAATTTTGTTTTGGCTGGATAGTTCGTCTCTGGCGCCTTTAGAGGGCGGCTTTTGCTGACCTGGCTGAGGGCTTTTGAATCCAGCGTTTACTGCCATGCTCTTCGTGATGTCTTCTTTATTCCGACGTTTGTTATTGTTGTTGCACCATGATTTCCCGTTTCCATCTCTAACTTCAGATGTACTGGGGTCGCTGGTGCTGCATCTGGCTAGCCAGCTATCCTCACCCATGCAAAAGCGGGTCATGAGGCTTGTTAATGCTGCCATTGTTCTCGACTTTTCTTGGCCAAGGCGTCTGGCAAGCCATTCATCACGGACGCTATGCTTAAAAGCTGCCAAGGCTTCGGCGTCCGGATAGTCGACAATTTGGTTCTTTTTAGTAAGAAACCTGTTCCAAAGCTTTCGGGCTGACTCTCCGGGCTATTGAGTTATATGACTCAAATCATCCGCGTCTGGAGGTCGGACATAAGTCCCTTGAAAATTTGTCCGAAAAGCGTCTTCGAGCTCTTCCCAGCTTCCAATGGAGTTTTTGGGGAGGCTTTTAAGCCAGTGACGAGCTGGCCCTTTGAGCTTGAGGGGTAAGTACTTGATGGCCTGGAGATCATCTCCTCGAGCCATATGGATATGGAGGATATAGTCCTCAATCCAGACCCCAAGGTCTGTTGTTCCGTCGTATGCCTCTATGTTTATGGGTTTGAATCGCTCTGGAAATTCATGGTCCAGGACCTCATCGGTGAAACATAGGGGGTGTGCGGCACCCCTGTATCTGGGTGTACCGCGTTGTTCGGATGTTTGTTGTGTTACATCGTATGCTGGGGCGCGCTTGTGTGGTCCATAGATGGATCTGGTTGCACCGTCCTTTTGGTGCGAGCCCTCGCGTGGATCGCGTATTGGATTGTGGGTGGCGTTGTTATCGATGATAATACGAAGATCTGTCCGGGGAGAAAAGTCTCACCCTGGACCACATCGCTATTGATGGTAGTAGGAGCCATCAGGCCTAACAACGATGACACAGAGGAACTCTCAATGAAAGCACCACTGTCGGTGTCAAAACCGGCGGAGGCAGGAGGCAGGGGACACGATGTTTTACCCAGGTTCGGGCCGTCTTGATGGAGGTAAAACCTACGTCCTTCTTGATTAATATTGATGATATGGGTAGTACAAGAGTATATCTACCAGGAGATCAGAGAGGCTAAGCCCTAGAAGCTAGCCTATGGTATGATTGTATGTTGTGATTGTTGTCCTACGGACTAAAACCCTTCGGTTTATATAGACACCGGAGAGGGTTAGGGTTACACAAGGCCGGTTACAAAGGAGGAGATATCCATATTCGTATTTATTCCACGCCAAGTAGAGTCCCATCCGGACACGAGACGAAGTCTTCAATCTTGTATCTTCATAGTCCAACAGTCTGGCCAAAGGATATAGTCCGGCTGTCCGGAGACCCCCTAATCCAGGACTCCCTTACCACCCGTTGCGGGCTTAAGGGACCAGACCCCGCTGCTGCTTTAGCAAAAATTCTGTCCGAGTTATTCAAGGGAGAGGAAGAGGAGTTCATCCACATCAAGCCACGGGATGGATTCTCCATGTACAACCCTCCAAGCTGGGTGAGTCATATCTCCTTACTCTCATTCTTCCCGCATTTTTTGTCGTAGGTACTTACCTTGCCATTTTATGACAGGAACTATGAAAAGCTGTAAGGGAGGTCAACAACCCATCTCCACAACTAGAGGACCTTGACCGGGCCCTCGGTCCTGGACTTGAAGAAGATTCGGACATATTCGTGGAGCTGATAGACATGCAGTTCTATCAACTGAGCTGTGATGACGCCATGGTGGCTGTGACGCCCTCGATTCAATCGTACACTAATCATACACGCAAATGTGTACGATCAAGATCAAGGACTCACGGGAAGATATCACAACACAACTCTAGACACAAATTAAAATAATACAGGCTTTATATTACAAGCCAGGGGCCTCGAGGGCTCGAATACATAAGCTCGAAAACACAAGAGTCAGCGGAAGCAACAATATCTGAGTACAGACATGAGTTAAACAAGATTGCCTTAAAAAGGCTAGCACAAAAGCAACAATGATTGAAAAGGCAAGGCCTCCTGCCTGGGAGCCTCCTAACGACTCCAAGTCGTCAGCGGCCGTCACATAGTAGTAGGCATCCTCCGGGTAGTAGTAGTCATCAGTGGCGTCGTCTGACTCCTGGGCTCCATCATCTGGTCACAACAATCGGGTATGGGGGAAAAGAAGTAGCAAGGCAACCATGAGTACTCATCCAAAGTACTCGCAAGACTTACATCAGATCTGAACTAAGTATGCATCTGTATCAAAGGAATGGGTTGTATCTGTGGACTAAACTGCAGAATGCCAGAAGGGAAGGGGAAAGCCTAGCCTATCGAAGACTAGCATCTTCTGGAAACCACCATCTTGCAGCAACACGAAGGAGTAGAGTAGCATAAATTAAAGTAGTAGAAGTGTTATCAACCTCGGCCAGAGATCCTTTCTCGACTCCCTGCGAGAAAGCAATCCCAGAGCCATACTATCCAAGTGTCATCACAATCCAATTCTCATCACCATCCAGTTCTCATCACAAGTATCCAATTCTAGTTGTATCGATCGGGATACAACTCCAAGTGTCCGTTACCGTAGGACAGGCTATCGATAGATGTTTTCTTCCCTGCAGGGGTGCACCAACTTACCCACCATGCTCGATTAACTCCGGCCGGACACACTTTCCTGGGTCATGCCCGGCCTCGGCCAAACAATACGCTGCAACCCGACCTAGGCTTAATAGAGAGGCCAGCACGCCGGACTAAACCTATGCCCCCAGGGGTCATGGGTTGGGCCATCTCCCCGGGAACTCCTGCACGTTGCATACGCGGCCGGTGAGCAGACCTAGCTACCTCCTTCAACAAGGTAGGTGCTTTCCAGTCCAACCCGGCGCGCGCCGCTCAGTCGCTGACATCTATTAAGCTTCGGATGATGTATACAGTGCAGAACGCCCATACTATGCCCACGTGATGGTTATTGCTATCTGGCCAGAGGCCCCTCAGATCAAATATCCAAATCGTAGTGGATTAGGAACGCGCGGTAACGAGCAAAGACTCATGATCGATGTGACCCCGTCGCCCGTCTCGAGTACTTGCGACAAGGGCCAAGAATGCCCGGCCACGCCTCGTAGGTATCTCGCGGGCACCTTCCAGGTCAACCCGACTCCACATCACTCGCAATTAAGCTCGCGCGGGAACCCCTCAGGGTCGACCCGTCTTTAGTAACATGGCTCAGTGTAAAGTCATAGTAACCATAGTAACTGTGTGTCTAACACCAAGGGGAAAACCCGAGGAATCACCCGCGGTGAATCCCACTCGATGTTATCATCAAGGTGAACGTAAGAGGATCCACCCTCGAGGTTCACACTTGAGGGGTTGCACGACAGAGCGGTAACGGAAGTGGTTAAGGAGGAAATCACCCTCGATGACGTCGACCGTATAGCTACACTACAGAGATCTCATCAAGAGTGATGTATGAGGTTCACCCTCGGCACTCGATAGTAACTCTGTAGTGTCGTACAACTAGGGGGGTGATGTGCGGTGCCGGGGCCTGGACATTGATCATGTTGATCGAGTCATCAAACATAAAGCGAGGCAACTGGGACAAGGTGGGGGTCACTGATGGATCACTAACCAACCTATACTAAGCAGTTTAGGATAAGCGGGTAAGGTATGAAAGCAGGTAACAACAACAGGCTATGCATCAGAGTAGGATCATACAGAAAGCAGTAGCAGTTCTAATGCAAGCATGAGAGGAAAGAAATGGGCGACATCGGAATGCTCAAAGGGGGTTTGCTTGCCTGGTTGCTCAGACAAGAAGGAGGGGTCGTCGGTGATGTAGTCGATCACAGCGGCATCATCAGTCACGGGGTCTACCAGAGAGAAGAGGGGGAAGAAACAGTAAATACAGAGCAATCAATGCATCACAAGGCATAACATGACGACGGGCAGAGCTAGTGTTGCCCTAACGTAGTACTACACATTGCAGACGGAGGGGATAAACATCCAAGGATGGATTCCCGGCGTTAGGCGGATTCCGGACAAAGGAAAAGAGGGGAAAGTTCCAAGTTCAGCATGCTAGGGGCATGTGACAGATGAACGGGCAGCGTATTCGGATTCGTTGGATTTTTCTGAGCAACTTTCATATAGAAAACATTTTCACCCGAGCTACGGTATAAAAGTTACGGATTTTCGAAGTTTAAACCAATTTCTGAATTATTTTAAAAGTAGAAAAGGTTTATTGCGTCAGCAGTGACGTCAGCACTGCGTCAGCTCTGCTGACCAGTCAAACTGACAGGTGGGACCCACCTGTCAGCCTCTCTATCTAACAGAGGCTTAACTAAACTAACAGGGTTAGTTAGGGGGCATGGGCCCCAGTAGTAAGTGACTAGTTAGTACTAATTTAACTAACGTTTTAATTAATCATTTTATTTATTTTAAGAAGATGTTTTACTCGCGGGACCCACATGTCAGCTACCACGTGGGCAGTTGACTTGGTCAACTGGGCCGCGGGGCCCAGCGGTCAGCGGCCCAGCGCGTGGGGCCCACGGCCACGCTGGCGCCACGTCGGACGCGTCGCTGGAGACAACTCTGGCATCCAAAAACGCGGCGAAGCTCGCCGGACTTGGCCGGAAAAATGCTACGGTGCTCCGTTCGGGGCGTGCTTAGGCTCATTCGAACGAGCGTTCAACGCCGCAACCATCTAGAGCAGTGCGGCTTAAACAGTGGGAAGCTACGGCGGTGAGCGGCGGAGAAGACGCCGGAGTTTGGCCCTCGCGCGAACTACGGCTAGAGGGCACGGCAGGACTACTTGGGAGGCTCTAAAGGGTCCTGGCGAGTCTCAGAGCACGGTTGCTAGGTCGGGTGAGCAAGACGTCGATGAGGACGACGGTGATGAGCTCCGTTGCGGAGTGGGCTTCGGGCGGCGATGGCAACGGCGGCTACGGTGATGCATCCGTGTGGGGGAGCGAGGGAAGAGACGTGGTGGCTCACCGGGAGCCGTATTGAAGTGGCAGTGTGCTCGGGGAGGCGCGGAGCATCCGAAATCGACGGTGAGGTCGCACGGTGGCCGTCGAGGAGGAAGACGAAGGGGATCCGACGCTGGGGTGGCTCCCGCCTTGAGGTCGTCGGTGCAGACGAAGCAGAAGATGGTCATGGCGCTCGCGGGCACATCGGGGCGGCGAGGAGGGCATGGTGGCCGCGGTGGCGCAGCAACGCGGCGGCGACAGTGCGTCGGGGCGAGGCGAATCTAGAGAAGGGGGCGAGGCCAGAGGGAGAGAGGGGAGAGGGGGGCGTCGCGGGAGAGTGAGTGGGTGCGGGGAGCCCGCGGGGTTGAGGGGATGTCGCCCTTATCCCTTCCCCGGCGGGGACGGCGACAGGGTTCGGTGGCGACCGACGAGCGCGGTCGTTGGGTCGGGTGAACAGAGAGGAGGGAGGCTACCGGGGAAGGTGGGCCGCTGGGTTGGGCCGCCTAGATGACTAAGGCCCAGGGGGGTCAGGGGGGTGTTTTTCCTTTTCTTTTTTACTTTTGCTCTTTTCTTTTTACAGAAAAAGCATGGTAATATTTGGGGTGCCAAAAGGATTTTGTAAAATGTGGGACTTGGCCACATAATTACATTGCAATAGTTAGCACTACCATAACAAGGTTGTGAGGCTTTTGAAATAGTTTGAAATTTTTATAAATTAAAAAAGCCATTTAATCTATTGTTTTAGCCACTGCTTTAATTGGTTTAGGCCATTTAAACACCTTGCAAAAAGTTGGTTCACCACCAATATTAACAAATGATTATTTGCCACATGATGAACATTTTAGTTTTCATGTCAGACAAATATGGATTTTTGACTTCAGATTGGATTCGAATTTGAATTGTGATTTGGATCAAGTGAAGATTAGCAACAGTAGTGTGATAACATGGCATCATCAACGGGAGATTACTGTAGCATGACACTGGGGGTGTTACAAATCTCCTCCACTACAAGAAATCTTGTCCCGAGATTTAAGTGGGGAAGTAAAGAGTAACTTCAGAGAACTGACCCTTATAGGGTTAATTATCTGATGAACAAATCAGGGAATGTGGCAGAAGTATCCCTCGAGTTGAAACTTAATAAAACATCGCGAGCAAAATATGAAGGTACAATAGGAAGTTTCAAGCGAATGGACAAACGATCGATACCTGAACAGAGTGTGAGAAAGGGGTTCAGAGCATCAGGAATAGATCATCTCTTGGAAGGTGGCTTGTGACATGATACGAAGCCAAGAGGGAGGAATAACCTTCGAAACAGGGGGTACAGGAGAGTCAGGTTTTGATCCTGTGGAACTGTGGGTTATGGGCCCACCATGTGGGTTAAAAGTAAGAAGAGTGCTGACATCTTGCACGATTATGATAGCAAGGCTTGTCAGAGGGTAGCCTGTCAGTTATGTCGGCAACAACGTTGGTACCAAGGGCGAGGGACGAAGAGAACCATTTTCCTGCTTGTTGAACGAGGCGGACCAATAGGCAAAGTTCTCGTCCATCGGTGGATACTGGAATGCCACCATCAATAGTAACAGGCGTATTCTGACCAAGTAGTACATCGAGGTGTTTATAAAAGCAGTGACGTATTACTTCTTAGATCATATAAACCTCAAGAAGGTTAAACAGAACAATGGAAAGGAAAATGTGATTATCAGATTAAACAGAACAATGGAAAGGAAAATGTGCTTAAACACATATTTCAGGGGTATATCCTTCCCAAGAACAAGCAGAGTATGATATCCAATACCGGATAGAAGGTAGAAAACCACTTAGGTAAGGGGAGAGGAATTTCATGACGTTACCCATAAAGTGGTGTTTGGGTAATTGAGCAGGAAACATTTAGCATTGGGCTCGTTGAAAATCGAAGTACCACAGACAAGCTTCGAGATAGCATTGACATGGTCTTCAAGCAAGGTCGGACTTTGGATACACCAAGGATACATCGGAAACAACTTAGAAAATAAGTCATACAATTTTAGAAGGGAAAAGATGAGGGTGTGGCCGACGGGCTCAGCCACAATCCATCGACATGCCAAAAGGATGTATTTCCGAAATTATATGAACAAGTTTGTGTTGGCGAAGGCAAGAATGTTATGATGATAACATAAATCATCGAGGGGGGGGATTGTATTTCTCACCATGAATTCGATTGATTTCCTGGAAAAGCTCAGAATGTTGATGATGATCACGACACATTTGTCGAGAGGTTTCATGAAGATGTCACCGAGCAGAAAAGGAAGGAAGAAGTAAGGGCTATGAGAACCACGGATTCGACACAATCTCAAACTCAAGATTGTTGTTCGAGGTGAAATGATAAGATGAGGAAGATCGACGTAAGCTTAGCTCATCGTCGGAAGTTGCTTCGGGCATAAGGACCAGGTAGCACAGTTAAAAAGTTGACATGACAAACATATAGCGGATCAGGCTAGGAATGATGTGATGGGTATAAAGCTTCCCAGTATCAAGTACTAGGTGTAATGCCAGAAGGTAAATCGGAGTAGAGGTTGGACAGGGGAAAAAATTGCAGAGGATAAGTAATTTTAACTTACCCAGTAAATGGGATCAAGGAGGAAATATGGTCGGGACCATAACTGCAAGGGATCCAATTTACGATACCGGAAGAATTACCCAAATGATTAAATATCCTTGCCAGAAGCTTTCATGATAAGTCCCACACCGTGTCCGTGGGCATTAACACAATGTTCAGGGTCGACTCCCACTTCTAGAATGCGTAACCTTTCATTTTACTTCTCGCTCTTGATGAAGCTGTAGTATTGAAATTTTATCTGATGAAAAGCCAGTAGAGTATAACCCGCATAACTTTTGAGTTCACATAGATTAGGGAAGGCATAGGTTCAGATCACTGGGGCATGTTATGAACATATACCATAAACTTCACGAGTAAATAACTCAAGCTCGAAAGTAGAGCATGGTTGAGGAAGCAGGGGATACAATTTACCAATGGCATTATGTATCCAAGGAAAGGCTCACAAGGTGATTGAATATGAAGGACGTTGTCGGATAAAACCCAACAAAGGATTTGGTGGTTCACAAGGTATCTGATGTGAGCATTAGTATTCAACCAGAGGAAGAAAGAATGCAAGGATATCAGATTATAGAAATAACTGACTAACTCAGAGCTCAAATGTAAAGGAGTTATGATTTTCAAGACAAGGGATCAGAAGCGATGCTCTGATTAAGGATGGATAGGTAGAATATCCTTAGGGGTACAATCGATGGAGATTTGATTGATCAAGATTCAGCTCATGTTAAAATGACGTCTGAGCCGGAAGGATGAATTCTAGGATCTGATAGAGGGTTGCGAGCCTTCGCAACATATTGTATCAACAGACTCAAAATTATAATGACAAGGGCTGACAATAAGATTACTAGACTTATGGTATTAACCATAATGCAAGCAAGCAAGAAATTCAAGAACAATAGGCTGTTGAGGATTTTGACAAGAACGAATGGTATTACGAAGACTTTTGTGAAGTACATGAGTCAACTAAGGATGAGCAGATACTCAATAGGTGCACAAGGTTATCCGTAGGGGCATTCAGATGACAAGGAACTGCAAGGCAGTAAGCTCAAAGGGTTCTCGAGAAAGGGAGAGAAAGTACAGGGCATCTTGTAATAACAAGACCAATGGGATAGAGTTATCCATAAGGATATTTCACTAGTAGGGAATTGCAAAGGCAACGGGCACAAAGTCTCGAGAGAATATCGTAGAGTATCTTCGGAATCTTCTGATGCAGCAGGCGGTCATCTGAAATAAGGGGGCTCTCCGGGCGGATGTGATCACGAGATCCTAATGTTCGAGTTCGTAAAACCTTTTAACCCGAATAGAAGAGATATCAGAGTCCCAGAGTATAGACGAGGAATAAAAGATCCTAATACCACCCAAATGGCGACGTGGGCCCATGGGCCGCACAACCATGTTAGTAAAAGTTTTCCAGTGACTAGACTCAACTTTGGCCAAGGAGTTGAAAAGGGGCTACCTACAGGCAGTCGGCTCTGATACCAACTTGTGATGCCCTCGATTCAATCGTACACTAATCATACACGCAAATGTGTACGATCAAGATCAAGGACTCACGGGAAGATATCACAACACAACTCTAGACACAAATTAAAATAATACAAGCTTTATATTACAATCCAGGGGCCTCGAGGGCTCGAATACATAAGCTCGAAAGCACAAGCATCAGCGGAAGCAACAATATCTGAGTACAGACATGAGTTAAACAAGATTGCCTTAGAAAGGCTAGCACAAAAGCAAAAATGATCAAAAAGGCAAGGTCTCCTGCTTGGGAGCCTCCTGACTACTCCAAGTCATCAGCGGCCGTCGCGTAGTAGTAGGCATCCTCCGGGTAGTAGTAGTCATCAGTGGCGTTGTCTGACTCCTGGGCTCCATCATCTGGTCGCAACAATCGGGTATGGGGGAAAAGAAGTAGCAAGGAAACCGTGAGTACTCATCCAAAGTACTCGCAAGACTTACATCAGATCTAAACTAAGTATGCATCTGTATCGAAGGAAGGGGTTGTATCTGTGGACTAAACTGCAGAATGCCATAAGGGAAGGGGAAAGCCAAGCCTATCGAAGACTAGCATCTTCTGGAAACCACCATCTTGCAGCAACACGAAGGAGTAGAGTAGCATAAAGTAAAGTAGTAGAAGTGTTATCAACCTCGGCCAGAGATCCTTTCTCGACTCCCTGTGAGAAAGCAATCCCATAGCCATACTATACAAGTGTCATCACAATCCAATTCTCATCACCATCCAGTTCTCATCACAAGTATCCAGTTCTAGTTGTATCGATCGGGATACAACTCCAAGTGTCTGTTACCGTAGGACAGGCTATCGATAGATGTTTTCTTCCCTACAGGGGTGCACCAACTTACCCACCATGCTCGATTAACTCTGGCCGGACACACTTTCCTAGGTCATGCCCGGCCTCGGCCAAACAATACGCCGCAACCCGACCTAGGCTTAATAGAGAGGCCAGCACACCGGACTAAACCTATGCCCCCAGGGGTCATGGGCCATCTCCCCGGGAACTCCTGCACGTTGCGTACGCGCCCGGTGAGCAGACCTAGCTACCTCCTTCAACAAGGTAGGTGCTTTCCAGTCCCACCCGGCGCGCGCCGCTCAGTCGCTGACGTCTATTAAGCTTTGGCTGATGTATACGACACAGAACGCCCATACTATGCCCACGTGATGGTTAGTGCTATCAGGCGAGAGGCCCCTCGGATCAAATATCCAAATTGTAGTGGATTAGGAACGCGCGGTAACGAGCAGAGACTCACGATCGATGTGACCCCGTCGCCCCGTCTCGAGTACTTGCGAAAAGGGCTAAGAATGCCCGGCCACGCCTCATAGGTATCTTGCGGGCACCTTTCAGGTCAACCCGACTCCACATCACTCGCAATTAAGCTCGCGCGGGTACCCCTCAGGGTCGACCCATCTTTAGTAACATGGCTCAGTGTAAAGTCATAGTAACCATAGTAACTATGCGTAACTGTGTGTCTAACACCAAGGGGAAAACCCGAGGAATCACCCCCGGTGAATCCCACTCGATGTTATCATCAAGGTGAACGTAAGAGGATCCACCCTCGAGGTTCACACTTGAGGGGTTGCACGACAGAGCGGTAACGGAAGTGGTTAAGGAGGAAATCACCCTCGATGACGTCGACCGTATAGCTACACTACAGAGATCTCATCAGGAGTGATGTATGAGGTTCACCCTCGGCACTCGATAGTAACTTTGTAGTGTCGTACAACTAGGGGGGTGATGTGGGGTGTCGGGACCTGGATGTCGATCATGTTGATCGAGTCATCGAACATAAAGCGAGGCAACTGGGACAAGGTGGGGGTCACTGATGGATCACTAACCAACCTATACTAAGCAGTTTAGGATAAGTAGGTAAGGTATGAAAGCAGGTAACAACAACATGCTATGCATCAGAGTAGGATCATACAGAAAGCAGTAGAAGTTCTAATGCAAGCATGAGAGGAAAGAAATGGGCGACATCGGAATACTCAAGGGGGGTTTGCTTGCCTAGTTGCTCAGACAAGAAGGAGGGGTCGTCGGTGATGTAGTCGATCACTGCGGCATCATCAGTCTCAGGGTCTACCAGAGAGAAGAGCGGGAAGAAACAGTAAATACAGAGCAATCAATGCATCACAAGGCATAACATGACGACGGGCAGAGCTAGGGTTGCCCTAACGTAGTACTACACGTTGTAGACGGAGGGGATAAACATCCGAGGATGGATTCCTGATGTTAGGCAGATTCCGGACAAAGGAAAAGAGGGGGAAAGTTCCAAGTTCAGCATGCTAGGGGCATATGACAGATGAACGGGCAGCTTATTCGGATTCGTTGGATTTTTCTGAGCAACTTTCATATAGAAAACATTTTCATCCGAGCTACGGTTTAAAAGTTAAGGATTTTCGAAGCTTAAACCAATTTCTGAATTATTTTAAAAGCAGAAAAGGTTTATTGCGTCAGCGGTGACATCAGACTGCGTCAGCTCTACTGACCAGTCAAACTGACAGGTGGGACCCACCTGTCAGCCTCTCTGTCTAACAGAGGCTTAACTAAACTAATAGGGTTAGTTAGGGGGCGTGGGCCCCAGCAGTCAGTGACTAGTTAGTACTAATTAACTAACTAATTTAACTAACGTTTTAATTAATCGTTTTATTTATTTTAAGAAAACGTTTTACTCGCGGGACCCACATGTCAGCGAGCCAGAGCTGCCACGTGGGCAGTTGACTTGGTCAACTGGGCCCGCGGGGCCCAGCGATCAGCGGCCCAGCGCGTGGGGCCCACGGCCACGCTGGCGCCATGTCGGACGCGTCGCCGGAGACAACTCCGGCGACCAAAAACGCGGCGAAGCTCGCTGGACTTGACCAGAAAAACGCTACGGCGCTCTGTTCGGGGCGTGCTTAGGCTCATTCGAACGAGCGTTCAACGCCGCAACCATCTACGGGAGCAGTGCGGCTGTAAACGGCGGGAAGCTACGGCGGCGAGCGGCGGAGCAGACGCCGGAGTTTGGCCCTCGCGCGAACTGCGGCTAGAGGGCACGGCAGGACTACTGGGAGGCTCTACGGGGTCCTGGCGAGTCCCAGAGCATGGTTGCTAGGTCGGGTGAGCAAGACATCGACAAGGACGACGGTGACGAGCTCCGTTGCGGAGTGGGCTTCGGGCGGCGATGGCAATGGCGGCTACGGTGATGGATCCGTGTGGGGGAGCGAGGGAAGAGACGTGGTGGCTCACCGGGAGCCGTATTGAAGTGGCAGTGTGCTCGGGGAGGCGCGGAGCATCCGAAATCGATGGTGAGGTCGCAGGATGGCCGTCGAGGAAGAAGACGAAGGGGATCTGGCGCTGGGGTGGCTCCAGCCTTGAGGTCATCGGTTCAGATAAAGCAGAAGACGGTCATGGTGCTTGCGGGCACATTGGGGCGGTGAGGAGGGCATGGTGGCCGCGGTGGCGCAGCAACGCGGCGGCGACAGTGCGTCGGGGCGAGGCGAATCTGGAGAAGGGGGCGAGGCCAGAGGGAGAGAGGGGAGAGGCGGCGTCGAGGGAGAGTGAGTGGGTGCGGGGAGCCCGCGGGGTTGAGGGGATGTCGCCCTTATCCCTTCCCCGACGGGGATGGCGACAGGGTTCGGTGACGACCGGCGAGCGCGGTCACTGGGTCGGGTGAACAGAGAGAAGGGAGGCTACCGGGGGAGGTGGGCCGCTGGGTTGGGCCGCCCAGATGACTAAGGCCCAGGGGGTCAGGGGGGTGTTTTTCCTTTTTTACTTTTGCTCTTTTCTTTTTACAGAAAAAGCATGGTAATATTTGGGGTGCCAAAAGGATTTTGTAAAATGTGGGACTTGGCCACATAATTACATTGCAATAGTCAGCACTGCCATAACAAGGTTGTGAGGCTTTTGAAATAGTTTGAAATTTTTATAAATTTAAAAAGCCATTTAATCTATTGATTTAGCCACTGCTTTAATTGGTTTAGGCCATTTAAACACCTTGCAAAAAGTTGGTTCACAACCAATATTAACAAATGATTATTTGCCACATGATGAACATTTTAGTTTTCATGTCGGACAAATATGGATTTTTGACTTCAGATTGGATTTGAATTTGAATTGTGATTTGGATCAAGTGAAGATTAGCAATAGTAGTGTGATGACATGGCACCATCAACAGGGGATTACTGTAGCATGACACTTGGGGTGTTACAGTGGCCATTACGGCCGACTATCCCGGACTGCTCCCTGCGTCGCACGTAAGAAAAACCAAAATCCCAGCTCCAAAAACAAGGATCCCCTTTTAGACACTTCACCTACCATATACATATGGTGTTTTACAGGGAAGGCATTCGGGACGCCGTACCGAACCCGCAGCAACTCGCCAACAAGAGGCACCGAGGCCAGGTAGGCCAAAAAGGAAGGCGGTCAGGACGGAGACGCCAGCGCAGAGGTATGAAGGAAAAACCCCACTCCGTGGTTGTCGTCTTTCTCAAAATGTAATGATGTCCATGTTTCTTTAATAGGAAAAACGCTCGCCAGAATATGTCTGGAGAGGCTGCCGATCACGCTTCCACCAGTCAGGCTCCAGGGCCGGACATAGAGGCGGAAGCCGACATGGGGCGGACGCCGGATACTCCTCCTACAGAGGATGCGGATAGATTGTCCGCTACAAATTCAGAAGTGGAGAGCGCCATGAATCATAGGCGTCGCCGGGCCTTATTCCGTGACGCTTGCTTGTCACTGGAGGCATTTGATGCCTTCAATTCTGGAGACGCGTACCTCCGTGCTGCTCAAAATGGTCTAGCCAGAGCCACGGACCAGTATGTAAGGGATGTACGTGTAAGTAAATCTGATGATTATATGTATTAGTAGCCCCTGAGACTTGAAACAGTTGACGCAACTGACTTAAGGATCGATATTTATGCAGGTTCTTATGGAGAAGATTTCCCAATTGTTTCAAGAGCTGGACAAGTGCAAGGCCCAGCTGGAAGCTGCTGTTGCCGCATTGAAGGAGTCAAAAAATGGTCCCCCTGATAACTCCTTTGTCTATTGCAAAGAATATCAGTACCAGGTAGTATGCGACGTATGTGCACACCTAACAATAGATGTTGCAGGTGGCCCTGGAGTGAATCCGGAGGCCGTGGAGGTGGATACGGCACGTGATGAGCGACAACGAAACGCTGGCGAGCGTGTACTGACGCGAGTCAGGCAGGAGAAAATGATCTCCAAGATGCCAATATCCGGCTAGGCGTGGAACTGAAGGACGTCCGAGCCCAGCTTGCGGACTCCGTGAAGGAGAATAAACGGCTTCAGCACAGCATTTTTAGTAAGTGCTTGAACGAACTTTTTCCAAGAGTTCGGCGAAGAAGCCTGCTAACAGCGTTATATCTGCAGGTATGCTGACAGGTCGTCCCGCGGAGGAGATGCCCGGGTCCTCGGGTGATCTTCTGCCAGAGCTCTCACAACTGCACAAACAAGTTCAACAGGTGATGCAGAGTATTGCCCAAGCCTTGTGGCCGTCCGCGTCCCCGCCAGGAGGCATGCGGGAGCTTATAGAGAAGCTGAAGGGAGCACGACGGCGCTTCCGGTTATGGAAGATATCAGCCTGCCGACAAGGTGCACGGGAAGCCTGGGCTATGGTGAAGACACGATACACCAAGGCTGACCCAAACCACATGGTCGAGGTTGGACCTGTGGGGCCTGATGGGAAAGAGATCCCTGTCAGTTTAGTGTATGATCAAGTAGAGTTAGCCGCCAAGTATTCCCAACAGGATTGTAGGCAAGACAGCCTGTTGGATGGCATAGAAGAAGAATTTAATCAGTCTTAGTGACTGTGTACTTCAAGTGATATATGTAATGTCCCTAGCCGGATTATAAATCACTTGTCATGGCGGACCTTTTCACTTCGACCTCTGGACCTGATAGTCCGAAGTGTATCCGAATACCCACTCGGTTATATAAAAACCGGGGTATGCGTGGAAACTAGGCGTAGGGGTCATAAGTGCTTGAACAGACAAGTACCCAACTAGCTATGTTACATTACATGGGTAGTAAGAAACATCTTCCAGGGAGAATATACGCATGCCCTAATGTGCATGTCTGAACTGTGAGACGCAGGTTAAAAACATCTGGGGGCGTGTAGTAATTTAAATGAAAGTCATCTTTTGTTCACCGACCGAATATTCCCTTAAGAACACTAGCTTTCGGCTTCACCCAGTCTGAGGTACACATCCGGCTGAACCGACAGTAACAATCGTAGAGGTGCTCCCCTTATGCCCTAGCCAAATTAACGGGAACGTAGGGCATGAACACAAGAGCCAGGCAACCCAGCTTGGCTAAACTTAAGTCATACCGATGCATATAATGGCGAAAAAAGGGTACATGCGGAAGAATAACACATGTGCGGGGCATGATGCCCGGAAAAATAATTAGATTAAGCTTTTGTATAGGAAGCCCCCAGGTATATTGAGCGCGGTTAGCGTGTCAAGATTGTGTAACCAAGACACAGGTTTAGCCCTTTAGGGCTTTCAAGAGAAAAGAGAGAAAGAAAGAGGGAAAAACAGATGTGCAAAAAATTCATGGAGGTAAGGAGACGAACATAGAGTCCGGCGCTAGGCGTAGAATCTTTGGAGTCTGGCTGCATTCCATGGGTTTGGCTCGAGTCGATCATTTGATGCATCTCATAGACGGTACGCTCCACCGGTCAGAACCTGGTCGATAATGAAGGGACCTTCCCATTTGGGCTTGAGCTTGTTCTTTTTCTTCTCTGGCAGGCGCAAAACTAGTTCACCAACGTTATAGGTTTTGGCCCGCACTTCTCTGCTTTGATACCTTCGAGCCTGTTGTTGATAGAATGCGGAACGGGCCTTTGCCACGTCTCACTCCTCCTCCAGGGCATCCAAACTGTCCTGTCGATCGAGCTCGGCCTCTCTTTTTTCGTACATGCGCACTCGAGGTGAGTCATGAATTATGTCGCAAGGCAGCACCGCCTCAGCGCCGTACACCATAAAAAACGGTGTGTATCCGGTAGTACGATTCAGCGTGGTTCGCAGCCCCCATAGTATGGAGTCGAGCTCCTCTACCCAATGGGTGTCTGATTCCTTTAAGGACCGGACTAATCTGGGTTTAATACCACTCATGATAAGACCATTCGCTTGTTCGACTTGACCGTTAGTTTGCCGATGATAGACAAGCATAATCGAGCTTGATGCCCATGTTACTGCACCAAAGTTTCACCTCGTCGGCTGTAAAGTTCATGCCGTTGTTAGTGATGATGCTATGGGGAACGCCATAACGGTGTACAACCCCGGATATGAAGTCTATCACCGGTCCGGATTCGGCCGTTTTGACAGGTTTGGCTTCTATCCATTTGGTGAATTTGTCCACCATGACCAGTAAGTATTTTCTCTTATGGGTTCCCCCCTTGAGGGGTCCGACCATATCGAGCCCCCAGACCGCAAAGGGCCCAGTAATGGGGATAGTTTGGAGGGAGGTTGGTGGCATGTGGCTTTGGTTTGCAAAAAGCTGGCAACCAACGCAATGTTGAACCAGATGCTGTGCATCTGCCAGGGCTGTTGGCCAATAAAAACCTGTACGGAAGGCCTTACTTACAAGTGCCTGGGCTGCTGCGTGGTGGCCGTCAATGTAACACCCCGGATGTAACTTTCCCAATTTGTACTCCAACTCTTGCCTTTTCCGGCGTTAAGTTATATTTATTTCTCGGGTTCAGGTCTTTGTCTCCGTGTGTTATTGTCTTTGTCATGCATCTCATATCATGTCATCATGTGCGTTGCATTTGCATACGTGTTCATCTCGTGCATTCAAGCATTTTCCCCGTTGTCCGTTTTGCATTCCGGCGCTTCGTTCTCCTCCGGTGGTCATTTCTAGCTTTCTTTCGTGTGTGGGGATTAAACATTTCCGGATTGGACCGAGACTTGCCAAGCGGCCTTGGTTTACTACCGGTAGACCGCCTGTCAAGTTTCGTACCATTTGGACTTCGTTTGATACTCCAACGGTTAACCGAGGGACTGAAAAGGCCTCGTGTGTGTTGCAGCCCAACACCCCTCCAATTTGGCCCAAAACCCACCAAACTCTGCTCCATGTCCTAGAGCGTTCGATCATGATCGCGTGGCCGAAAACCGCACCTCATTTGGACTCTCCTAGCTCCACTTATGCCTATAAATATACCCCCCGTTTTTCGGATCTCACCCCCCCTCGAAACCCTAAAAACCCTCCGCGCGCCGGCCGGACACGTCTGTCCCCGGCTGGACACGTCCGCCGCCACCGCCAGCCTCTCCGCAGCCGGCACGTGGCAGCCGGCCGCCTCCGCCGCCGCGAGCC